>NW_013666200.1:330304-334543 GCF_000517525.1 Limulus polyphemus | reverse complement strand
GATCTTGGTGTTGTGATCGATAAATCACTTAAGTCATCTAAACAATGTATTGTAGCTAGCAATAGGGCTAACAGGATTTTGGGTAGCATCTATAGAAATATTGAATAAGAGACAAGGAATATTATTGTTTCACTGTACAGATCACTTGTAAGGCCTCATTTAGAGTAATGTGTACAGTTTTGGGCTCTCTTCCTCAAGAAGGACATTGAATTTTTTGAGAAGGTTCAGAGAAGAGCCACTAGGATGATACCTGGGATTGTCCTGTGAAGACAGACTAAAATCTCTAAACTTGTTTTCTCTGGAGAAGAGAAGTGTCAGAGGGGATTTGATTGAGGTGTTTAAGATTATTAAGGGTATTGATAATATAGATCCACCAAACGTTTTTGTGTTTAGAAGTGAAAACAATAGGACAAAAGGTCATGTATTCAAATTCTAGCAGTGTAGGAGTCATCTGCAGTTTAGACAGTATTGGTTGGTTTTTGGAAGGAGCTGCCTTCAAGGGTGGTGGAGGCAGAAAATTTAACTGAGTTCAAGAAAAGATTGGATGAATACATGAGTAATAAGGGGTGGGTATAGTTGGGAGCTGGAAGGGACATCCTTGATGGGCTAATAAGCTCCTTTTTGTCCCTTTAAAATTTTATAAATTTATCTGAAGCAGATATTGATACCCTCACAAGAACAAGTTACTTCCTGCCAGATAACCAGTTAGAAAACTAATGAAATAACAAGTGTAAAAAACAAACCTGTACATCTTCACGAAAAATTTTTGTGTGTGTGATTTTAACCTTGGAAGCTGAAGAGACTGTAACGTGTACTACAAAAAAGTTCCGTTTAGAACCAGATTCTTCTAGGTGTATGTTTTTATATGAGGTTCAGCTTTTCTATGTGGTGTGGATTTAAGATTCTAAAGTTAAATATAGCTATAACAATCGTTTAGTATTAGAGCCATGTTTTACTGATTTTAAAATGTTGTGTGAAACGACATTGAAAAATCTAGTAATCTTACTTCAAAATAGATGTAGCCTTAAAATTACTTCAGTAATTTGTGCTGTCCTTGAACACATTCTGATCAAGTGTAAAAAGTCACTAACTGCTCTTTTCTATAAAATGTGTCTGATCAAGTATTGTTCTTTTAGTAAATTAATAACAGAAATATACAAAACGTTTTAGTGATATCCTGATTTCTTTGATTGAATCATAGTTTTTTTTCAGTCATAGCCTTTGAAGGAATTACTATAGAAATACCATAAAGTTGTTGGTGAAATGAAAATTTTTGCTGTTATTTCTTTCTAATGAATAATATTAAATAAGTAAGATCTGATGATAAACCTAGTATTAGACAGCAGTAAAATGTAACTAGTTTAGCAAACTAGTCTTATCCAATGGCAATTTGATCAATAATGAGTAAAGAACTCTTTAGTTTTACTGTATTCTCTGAAATGGAAGGCTGTGTGTGCTTCTTAAATGACTTGTTAAAGAAAACTTTTGTTTCAGATACAGAACCATTTTAAGCAAAAGTCAAAGAAATTACACTTGCCAACACCTGACTACAGTCAAAATGTGCTAAAGTTCATCCAAGGTCTTCAGTCTTCAGATGGAGAGATATTGTACTCATTACATATGACTGACTTGAATAAACCCACCACTGATTTCATTGGTCTTTTACAAGATATTGCTGATGAACAAAACTTTGAGACTAATTACTGGATGCTCGAAGAAAAAAGTTTTGATGGTATGCATTGGTATTTTTGACTATTTTCACATGTGCCAGCTTTTTTTGATAATATATTTAATATTGAAATTATAGTAACACATTTAAAAGAAATACACTAATTTGGAAGTTTTAGTGTTGTTCAGCCTCTGAATTTTGTTAATGAAATAGTGGATTATCTTTGAACAAGAACTTACTTTGCGTAATCTTAAATGTTCTAATGGCTTGGGTTTTGAGTATATTAATTTGTAACTGTTACCTTCATTTATTACTGTAGTAACACTTTCCAAAGGACAGTAGAATATGGATGGAATACTTGGGAAAGGTCATGAACAATTTGCTGACAATACAGTTCAGTGTATTCTATCAGAAAGCAACTGATGCTCTCTCTCTCTTTCTCCTCAGATACTGTTAAATTTATTCAAAATCCCAGTTTGTGGTTGCTTTTACTCTGTTAGTGCTTTTGGTTGAAACTTAAAATAATCATGTGTTGACAGGAAGCCAATCACATTTTAAGGAAGCATTTTGTCAAGAGGAAACTAAAGTACTCTAGATACAAATTAAATGTTAATAATAAAATTTAAGCTACAAAATCCTACATGATATTCCTGTATAATCAGCTAGAAAATGGACTGAATAGGATTAAAATCAATGAATTAAAAGTTTTAACATAAGTAGAAAAGTTGTAAGTAAAAACTATTGTTTCATAAGAAAATAACTGAAATAGTTATTATAACTATCTGTTAAAAAGTTGACAAGTTACAAGAATATTACAGATCTATACAAACTGTCAAAAATAGTTACTGTTAAGTTTTAATTACATCATAGTGAAAGGGTTAAATGACAAGTGAAATGGTATGAAGGGGGTGGATAAAATAGGTTTACCCTTCAGTAGAGTAGATTTTGAATTCTTTAATTAAAAGTACTCATTTATTATTGTGATGATTTGTATTCTTTTTAGGGATGTACCAATATAGCTCTATTGGCCATTCTGTTATTATATTGGTATTAGCCAATATGGAGCCAACTGACTCTTTCTGTCCTTGAGATTTGTGAAGTCAGTGCACATGTGGAATAAACAGCTTTTTTTTTTAAATTATTTGTTATTGAAACAATGGTTCTTTTAAAGTGCTCATTAAATTTATTTTAGTGCAAGGAGAGAAATAGAGATGCCCTTTTGATACTGAGCATGTTGGTGGACTCAGATAACTATGGGCAAGTTTTGCGACTTGCAGAAGGATGTTCTTGTTGGCATTCTACCATATCAAAGGATCTCATCCTTCTTTATTTAATTATTCTTGCAAGACTGGAACAGGTACCAACCTCGGGCCATACATGAGTTCCAAGTTATTAGTATAGGCCAAAGTTTTTTTCAAGTATCAAGTATTGGCCAAAAAGTGTAATTGATACATCCCAAGTTCATTCTTGAGAAGCTTTAAGTTTATGAAATTTAAAATGGTTATGATAGAGCATAGCAGATATCTTTTAAGTGTCTCTTTAGTCATTTTGTATGTTTTGTGATGTTATTAATGTATATTATTTACGGTATTTAATAAAGGAGTATTTTCATTGTTTTATAGAAAGGGACTAAATAGACTTTTTTTATTTCCTAAAGAAATTGCATGCATGTGTTTCAAGAAAAATATTGGTATGTTAGTTCAATGTTAAAGGGGGGATTACTTTTAAAATTTAACTTTTTTAAACTTTGATTTCAGTGAAAACAATTAATTTTTTTCTAAGATATGTATATATATTATTTTGGCTGAGGTTTTGTTTGTTATAAAACCAGCCAACCTGATGAGCTGCAGTATTGAGTGGAAAATGCATTAGTGTGCAACATGCAAACTGTGTGGTTAAAATGCTTTTATCTTTTGCTTAGTAGAGTTTATTCCAAGAACAAGCATGTAATTCAACAATGTATTTTTTATTTAATTTTGGTGGTACTTTCTCTTAATTCAATCTAAGAAATTAACAAGTACTTTGTGAATCATTCTACTTCATTTTTATCATTTACTATTTCACTAGTATCATGAACAGGGTAAAATATATTGTACTTCACTGAAACAGGTAGTACTACATCATACAATAATAATTTTTTAATAATAGATAGGTAATTAAAAATACAAGACCACTACCAGTAATTTATTTTTATTACATTCTCAGTTTTTTGCTATCATTGTGAGAGATCTCATCTCTGTGTCCATTAACAAGTTCAATCATGATTCATAGCAGAATATTGACCCATTAGAAATCATTAATAGTAAATACACAACTTGTATTTTGTGGATCAAGTGAGGTTCACTTTAAGAGCCAGTTATTAATGTTTGAAGAAATACTGACATTTTACATTATAAAAGCATACTGTGTTAAAAGTACTTCCTAGTGCTTGCATTTGTATGAATTTACTTTTATCAGAATACACCCGTAGTAGCTTACGGTTTTTTAATTTATCAGGTTATGTTTATTAATTTACTTATAAACTCTCACAATGCTTGAGGATAACAAAATCTGAGGTGTGGTATGTGTGT
>NW_013666200.1:313082-329827 GCF_000517525.1 Limulus polyphemus | reverse complement strand
ATAAAGTTAGTACAGAAAATGAAACCCAGCACAAACATCTGACTTGTCACAATCTAGAAAATAATATGTAAATCTTTTCAGCACGCATGCATTTGATAGCTTTTTCTTACTCCAAATTATTTACTTTTTTCATAACTTTTAGAATAATTTTAATTAACATTAGCATTTTGGTATGGTAAGTCAGTCTTTGCAGATAGTTCTTTGTTCAAATAACTTATGCATGCATTAATTAAACTATGATTACTTATATTTAAATAGCTCTTAACCTTATAAATAATTAAAATATTCAAAGTACAAAGGTAAGTGTAAGAAGGCATAGATTGTAAACATATTTTCACCCTTTCATTAATTTCTCTTTCAGTACTTGTACAATATGTGCCCATTTTTTGACCAGCTGACATACATATATTTGTGTACATTTCAATGGAGTATTTTTTTATACTTGCATGAAAATCTATTAAACTTTTATAACACATTTATTGTTATATGAATTACGTTTAAGGTGGAATTTTGTGTCCAATTTAAAGATAGTTTTTTCAGGTATGCTGTTACATGAAAATTGTGCTTATTGAACTTGCTATTTGGTGCTAAAAGGTAGAGCACTGACAAACATAACCAGGTGATATCTGCTTGATTGGTTGTAATTATTTTGATGATTTTTAGTTACTTGTTCAAGACCATTACAGAAAAAGAGTAGCATAAACAAGTATAATTGCATATAAGAAGGAATTTATGAAAATGTCTGAGGAATAACAGTTACACTTGAAGTGAAGGCCTTGCCTTCAGTTAGTTCCCTGAATATTCAAAACTTCGAATCTTTAATATATTTTGTATGGTAATTTTTTCATTTTAAAAAGTTTGTCAAATGTGAAATGAATTAACACTTAAGATCACAATTAAAAATATAACTTTCTGAGCTCAATGTTATCATATGCATAAAAGTTTATCTAAAAGTAAGCTCCCTGCTATTTTGTTTTTTGAATGGTGAATCAAATTATCTGATAATACCTATATTTATTTTCAGACAATTATCAGTGTCTAGTTCATCTTGGATCCCTTCCAGCAGCAGTTTGTTTTGGAGTTGGGAAATCCTCAGATGAAGCCAAAGAAAATGCAGCCAGAAATGCTCTTCAGTATTTACGAATCATGACAAGAAAGTGACTCCAAGTCAGCCAGTATTGGTGCCTCAAACGACAAAATGTTGGCAACATGAAAGCTGGATGAACAGCCATCATTGTATTCTGTTTTTTGCAGGTGAGCCATGATTTTTAATGAACATCAAAAATAAAAAATGTATATATATATACATTAAAATATTTAAACTTAACCTAATGTTTCTACAATCTAGAAGTAATGAAAAAATTCATATTTGAGATATCTTTTGTCTTTTGAATATCTTATCATTTTGTTAGAAACAGCTTTTTTTGTTGTTTGATCTATTTAGATAAGATTTTACTATGAAAAATGTTGACCAAAAATTTATTCAAGAGTAAAATGACAATGCAGTTGTATTCTCCTACAAATAAAATGTATTTTGTATAACATTAGTTGTGTATATTGAAATTCTAACCTTCTGTTCTTTACATGAGAATGATGATACCTTCATTTACTGGTTTGATAAGTCTGAAAACTACATAATACTTCCTTTCCCTGATCTATTTTTTATTCATAACGATACAGGAAGTATGATATGTTAGGTTTAAGATTTTTAGTAAACTAAATGTGACAGCTCGTTTTGTTACACATTTCTCTACTTAATCTGAAGGTTTCAACTTCTTTTCTAGAAAGAGCACCAGCATTTTGAAGTTTGAGGGACTGACAAATGGATTTGAATTTCACCTTTTACTGGCTGAAGTATACTGTCTAGGTTATTGAGCCACCATAAGGGTTGGCTTTTCCTTCTTCTGCTCTCACTACTTGTTGTTTTTTTTTTAATTTTTTATTCAAAGACAGCAAAATCAGTGACATTCAGTAATATGTCATCATGTGAATTTCTAATTAGTTCTTGCAAATTTGTGAGAAATATTTGGAACTTTTTGCTGTGGCACTTATTCTGCATCTGTTTCTGAGTGTTTTGTGGAGTGAGAACAGAGGAGGGAAAAGCCAGTATGTGCTAATCACATTAGAATGCTGTCAAAAGTCTTTCATGAATTACAGGAACCTTTGTTTATGAATGTGTTGATCACCTTGGCAACCAGTGAGTGCTATGCTAGTACAAACAACTGTACTATGAACTTTAAAGATTGTAGAAGATCACTTTAACGACCAGTTCTATAACAATAACAATGTATGCATCAGCAAAATTATTGGCCCCCCTCCTACTTCCTCACACACATATTTTAGTCCCAAATCCCACCCATAGATTTGTGTTATTTATAATGAATGAAAAATATCACATACACAAAATTAATTTATATCTCCAGATATTTCTTTAAGTAATAGAAAGTATTATTTTTATAACCAGGGCAAAAAGAAATAAAAATAAAGAGAAAAGTAGAGATCCAAAATGTAGAAAGATTATTTATTCATTTTCTGGGATACTTTATTTTTGTATTCCTGGATGGAAAGGAGATCTGTAATGGGTAAAATGTTTAAGATAGCTCTAAAGATTTTTTTTTTATTCCACACAAAAACAGAGGAGCCCTTTTCGTCAGTATGGCTTTCACAATTTCTATCCCCTCTCTAGCCCATTAGTGAACAGTCATTTTAAGGTCCTGATTTTAACAGCTCTGGAACTAAAGGAAAGTATATTCTCGATGGTAGCAAACAGTATTGATCAATTAGATTTCTTGTTACTAATTTGTAAGTGGAAGTAACTGACCCAAATCAATAGGAAGTGTCAGGAATTAGCCTTCCAGAGATCTCAAAAGGTATTGATCAATTAGATTTCTTGTTACTAATTTGTAAGTGGAAGTAACTGACCCAAATCAATAGGAAGTGTCAGGAATTAGCCTTCCAGAGATCTCAAAATATCTGGATGACTCTCCATTATCAATTCATTTGGATCAGCCCTTTTTAAAAATCCTGGATCTGCCTCTGCTGTCAGTGGTGAGAAACATCGTAATAGCTATGCTGTTAAATGTAATTATTTCAGAAGAAAATTGTAATGCTCCAGGTCATTACATTAGTATCAATGAATAAAAATTTATGAACAAGCTGTGTTACCAAGGTGAGGCAGTGCATCTTTAACATACTGTTTCTCTTGACTGGTTTTTGGCATATCTGTTTATGGGTTGTTAGCTACTTTATGCAGTAGTTTGATTGTTAAAAACATTCAAGTAATAGAATTTCCAACTGTTTATTGAGTGGTATGGAAATTTCATAATGACTATAAAGTTTAAACAAATCATTTTTTTTTATAACTCATGCAATTAAAAGTCTTTTTGTTGTGTGTTACTATATAATCATTGGGTACATTTTTGCAAGGTAACTTGCATTATAAAAGTAATTGTAGTTCTTTAGCTAGAAAAGTATATACAGTATATTAAATAATTAACTCTCTTTATGATCATACTTTAGGATAAATAATTTTTGTGATTATTTACTTGGTAGATTCTGAAATAATTATGTAACTTCTAAATTTTATAGCACTTCGTTGTTTCTCATCATTTTCATGTTAATATGTTATATTTTGGTTTCTAAAAATTAGCTCAATTTTGTATTGATTCAAATTATTAACCTTATCTAAGGAAACATAAAAAGTGTAAATACCAATAAAAATATTTTATGCATTAATAACTGTGTATAGGTAAAACAAATAACACTGTGTGTATTGGGTAAATTATGGCTAAGTCCAGAAAAATAATTAAATTTACAGATTATTTTAAAATGCACTTTTAAAGAACATTAGTGGATAGCATATTCTTTGTTCATTGTACATCATATAACAGTCTTGTCTAACAAGTTATTTAGTAAATAAATTATCCTTTTGTGATAAACATAATGTGTCATTTCGATTGTTCATGACATTCACTCTTGAAATCAAAAACAAATCTGTAAAGTTTATAAATTTCACTTTGTATTATTTTTAATCTTGCTCAACAGTGAGCAGAATAAAGCTGTTCATCATACTTCAAGATCACCAATATCACAGATAACTCATTGTGTAGCTTTCTGCTAAATAACAACCAAATCTTTCAGCCATGGGGGCGTTAAAGGTAATGGTTCATCACACTATTCGTTGATAAAGAGTAGCCCAATAGTTTGCAGTGAGTGCTGTTGCTTAGCTACTTTCCTCTAGCACAGTGGTCGGCAACCTATGACCCGCTAAATTTTTCAATAAAAAAATAATTGACCCGCGATCAAAAAAGGTTGCCGACCACTGCTCTAGCATATAACTTATAAATTAGGGACGGCTATTGCAGATAGCCATCGAACAGCTTTCCTCAAAATTCAACAAACAAACAAACGAAATATCAAAAATGTAATTCAAATATTTTTCATATCAATGCCTTTTGAAATCTGCTATCTATTTGTAATTAGCTCTACTGTAATATTTATAGAAAAAATAAAACTTTTGACCAAAGTTGTTTTACTTGACATTAACCAGCTGGATAAAATATAATTCATAATTTATTTACGATTCGTTTTTATAAATAGAGATGCAATTTTAGCAAAACGATTTATATTACATACAATTTTGCAGATTCAATGAGTGAAAAGTACTTGGTTTTCATCGAAAAGATAGTAGTCATTTCCTCGGTATACTTCTGTCGAGTGAAATTTTCGTCTTACGTCAGTCAAGTTTGTGATGTCACATACCGATTTTTAAATTATCACTCAGTACGAGTTTACCTAAGTATCGCTAACAATAGTGATACTCGATTGATAAATAATGCAATCTACTCAATTTTTGTAATCCTAAGTTGAACTTTAGTAATTATGCTGGAATGAAATTTATTTATATTGAAATCTACTTCGAAAGACATATTCTTAGGTAATACACTGTAATCCTTTCCAGGAAGTAAAGTTGTGACTAGACTATTAGCTTAACCTTTATAAATTGTAAATTAATAAGAGAAATGTGCTTTGCGATAGTTTATAAGTATTAGCATAAAATAGTCTTCAAAACTTGACATTTCACACATAACATAACCTTGGAATTGTGCCTTGAGATAATATTAAAGGATTGGCCACAATGAAATATCTGTAGCTTGGAATTAAAAAATAGACATTGTTCCCGATTGTTTTCTTGTGTGGTTGGACAGGTGGACAACAATGAAATGTAGGAAGTTTCGGCACTTAATATATTTATGTACTGATTTTTATTTTTATATATGTTTGCATAGTTCGACGATATCGGACATATTTAGTTAGCCATTATGGTAAAACAGCACTGAAAACCACTGTTTATATTTTGGTATATTATAGATATCGGAAACACAAATATATATTTTCGTTAGATTATTATTAATGTGCAACCAAGTAATAAGGACGCGGCAATACACGTGTATCTTGGCAATGAACACGCCGAACTTCGGTTAGTCGTATCAACCACAAACGTAGAAATGAAAAACGCTAAAATAGACTATAGACATTAAAAGAAGTACCGAGTGTATTTGAGATATTTCAACAACAAAAATTAGTTAAACGAGTTACAACATCAGATACTAGCATGTTTATCTGTCAAGAAACCTGTTGGCCAAGTTTGTCTTTCATTTCTTGACTATTGACACTTACGTGGCCTATTATTTCAATCCAGGTTCTCGTTACTTGGATACTGTACTATTTATCCTGTAAAAACGCAGCGACTGGTCACGTGTGAAGGGGAAGGAAAACTCTGCAAGTGTAATTTACGACGAGGCAAACAGAATGTTTTCATCAGTTAATTGAACCACTGTATGTCTAAACGTGTTTAGAAGTCTCGTATTTTGTTCCTCGTTCTAGTTAGAAAAATCATAAGATTTCTATAGTTTCTGGAGCCTAGCTTATTTAAAACCGAAATGGGTTCAAAGTGAGTATACAATAAATGTTTATTTTATACTACTATGATTTATATCTAATTAGAGATATTTAACTTATGCACGTGTTAAGATCATATTATTACTATAGTAAATTTTAAACCTTAATCACTTGCTAATTTTTATTTGAAACAAGCTTTACCATTTCAAACATTGTGTTTTAAAGTTGCTATTGACACCGATAAGATGGCAATTAAAAGTAAAACCACGATAACGCTACTGACACAGATAACAGTAAATTAAACTACAGGGCGGGAAGTCTATGAAAATTTCATATGGTTTGCGAACTGTTATAATTCTCCTCCTTTCTTTTTAAGTGATCAGCACTAGTTTTAAATTTCCGCTACATGTTGATATTCTTCCCTATTATTGCAACTACTGCTAGTATCAATCGGCCCATGATCACTAACGTCAAATTTTGTGACTAATCACGTGAAATATTGGGGTTAATCAGGCTGGCTAAATTAAACTTCGTGCCGATATCAATGGCTTTTCTTGTCTGTGACAATAACAACGGCCATTTTAAAAACGAGTGATAAAGCAGTCATATTTTCATAAACCGATAAAGTATTATTAAGTAAGTCGTTCGTGTAAAACCAGACATTAAGTATAATTTACAACCTTGAAGTTGAACTAAGCGGAAGAACATTTTAATATGCATAAAATGGGGCAGCGTAATACTAAGACTTCCTAACATATTTAGTTTTCTGTTTCGAGCAGCACTAGATTTTTCCATGTGCACTTGATATTTCAGGTTCAGATGAATGGTGAATAAGATAGGCTAATTTTTTTCGGGCGAAAATAGTTCAAGATAAAAATTAAATACGATTTTAGATATACAGTTATAATATTTGTTGGGCCAACGGCATTTTTACCTCTATGTTTGTTCCAGTGGTTCCTCCAGCTAAGTAAAGCTAGAGTAGGGCCTAAAAACATCGCACTAGTGCTAATTTAACTTAAGTACTTTAAGTTTTACGTGATGAGCAAAATTAAAAAAAAAGGGGGCTTTAACGACCGAGGTATATCTATAAAAATTTAACAACGTTATTTGATATTGTATACCACGCAATAAAAAGTTAAAACATATGACTATTTTAACTGGGACTGTTTTATGATGTTACAAGGATTAATGTACCATCAAACTTCAGTCGAATGGTTAAAAACACGTACTAAAATTTTTCAGCTCACGGTGAGGATAGCGTGAAATAATAAATAAACTATAGATGGAAGAAATACTATTTATTATATATCTTTAAAACGTGTACAGTTTATACAACATCTTACCAATGCCAGTAGACTTGTCCAAGAACACTTACTGAAATGTGTACACTGACTGGTCACATTATTTATTCCCCCCCCACCACACACACATATTTGTTGAACACTCCATTTGAGTATTTGCCTGAATTTAGTTAATGTAGAGATGTTATATAGTTGTTAGTCTGCCAGACAATGGAAAAGAGCATGAGAAAGTGTTTATTTTAGCAGGAGTGTGTGCGGTGGTGAAAAAATCGTAATGGTAAAAATATATATCCTTTGATACAATCTTGACCATTTCTTTGGCTTGCTGTTTAAAGACATCTGTCATTAAAGTCTATCAACACTGGCAACTGACAGTGAATACATTCACAACTTGGAAAACTGTGGCCACAGAAGATGGTTGGACAATCTTATGAAGTACAACAGATGTTAGGCTGTTTTGTTCAACTGTGATCGGGACTTCATCAACATGCGAAAGACATAACCAAACCATCTAAAAGCAACCGACAACAAATTCAGCATCTGGTATTTTCGGGTATAAACAAAAAACTGGATCTTGAGTTGTGCATAGTGAGTAAACTGTAGATATTAAATATTTAGAAGCGAGTTATGTAGCCTGAATTGAGTTTCACCCCCTTTTCTTATATGCCCCCAGTGGCACAGCGGTATGTCTGCAGACTTACAACGCTAGAAACCGGGTTTCGATACCCGTGGTGGGCAGAGCACAGATAGCCCATTGTGTAGCTTTGTACTTAATTCCAAACAAACAACTCCTTTTTTATATTGAATGGAGAGAGAAAAGAGGTATTTCATTCTGCTCATATTGTTCCGACAATGCAAGTTAGTAGAGTTGTTGTGATAATGCTCATGACAGGTGCTGATTTTTAGCCGGGGCATAGCAGTTCACAGAACGGGACTGAGTCCTTTTTTTGTTGTTGTTTTTTTCAAGCACAAACTTTTAGCTCACAGCTCTGTCATCTCTTGGCGGATTGGAGATCTAATTACAATTTTAGATCCAGGAGGTCAAACCCATTCGATTGAAATATTTGACCACGATCAAGGTCTCATAGATTAATTTACTCTAATACTCCCAAAAATAATTTCAGTTTTAGGGTAGCCTGGTAAAGATCCTGATGAGTAATAAAAATTGAATCGGGTATACGCGCGCCCCACGCTTGGTATTCCTGGCGCACAAAAATGTAGCTAATAAAAGGGGGGGGGGGTATCATAGTATAATTTCAAGTACCACGGCTGTTGAGGATTCCCTCTTGTTTTAGAAAGGTGAATAATATTCAGCGTATCTGAATGTTTTAGCATCAGGAGCTAGATATGAAATCTGCGTTACCTAATAAGCGTTCAGAATCTTCTATTAGCATGAGACTCGAGCTTGCTTCGTAGATTTTAGTGTTTTGTTAGTAATGGTGTCAAGGATAAGTACTAGATTCAGTGAATAAATGGATTGGTTTAGACAGGTTTTGTTCTGAAAAGTCTGTGTTTCAGGTTTTTCACTTCGATATATCTAGTACTGTAAAGCAGTGTATACAGTAAAAAATGTTTACCTTGGATTAGACATAAAATTGAAAAAGGTGTTGAGCTTTTCAAATACTGCCGAGAGTTCCTAAATGGTAGTAAAAATGGTGTGATATGTGAGCTTAGTATACGTTTTCTCCCTGTTTTGATTATACCAATTTTTTAATTTTTTTTTCCATTATCTGGTTTCGGTGCTGTAATGGAGGCAACAAGTGGTTAGAAAAATCGTTAACATTACCTTGTTGTAATTGATTGGTTATTATTGTTCTCTCTTTAGTAGGTATTACCTCTTTTTCTCGAGAGGATATTGCAATAGCTTAAAGCATCCGGGTTAAAAGGGTTGACACTAATATTTTTTGCTGGTCACGAGGTAACACGATTGATTTTGCAGTCATGGTCTGGTTTTAGGTTTATTTTGCCCTCCAGTGGCACAGCAGTATGTCTGTGGACTTCAACGCTAGAAACCGGGTTTTGATACCCGTGATGGGAAGAGCACAAATAGCCCATTGTGTAGCTTCAACTTCAAACAAACAAACTTAAGTTCTATTTTAGATCTGGGAGGTTCAGGTACAACAGAGACATCTTTCTCTCTCGTTGACGACTTATTTATAATTATTTCGCTGTTAATTTGTTTCTTAATTTATTATTAGGTCACAAAAATGCTAGATTAATTACCCCTTTTGGATCAGGGTTTTTACCATACTTACACACAAACTGATACATTTTCTACGCCTTGCCCATGGATGTAAACAATTGTATCGTTATGTGTTTATATCACCTCGTTTTATTTGGTAGTGCGAAGGTCCTACACATCACCAGGCCCATACGCAGAATGTTTGAAAGGGGGGTTCTAAACTTCTAATTTGTGAGATAAAAAACCAACACATATTGTGCGAAGTATTATCAGCATGCTAATGTTACTGGGCTCTGTGGACATGTCCCACCCCCTATAAAATTTGAAAAAAATAGGTGCTATGAGATTAAACGTGGAAGCAATTTTGTATGAAATATAGCTGAAGCAATTGCGTGGCTGTTCACATAAAATCCACAAACATCCAGTAAAAAGTCAAAAAATCATTCTGTTGTAACACTGCCTGCATAGGGAGCTAGACTTAAATTAGCATAAATACGTATGTTTTACTAAAGTAAAGTACTATACTATCTACATGCAGAGTAGTTATTAATTGTTAAATTGTATTACTAATTTAAAGAATTTTGTATAACAACAGTATATTAGCTATTTCAATCATTAGCTATCATATATGTACACGTATGCACTACTGAAATAACATGTTATTATTCTCCATTTTTCTGAGGTGCTTTTCTATAAATAAATTACACACAGTTCCAGTATTAACAGGAGTGTCATAATGACTATATATTAAAACTAGAGCACTCAATCTTTCTTTGGTTTCTGTGCACTTCATGTAATTATTCAACCAGCGGAGAGCAGATACCGAACGTCATAAACTTAAGTGGCAGTATTTTTTTATTTTATTTTAGATCGAATTTCATTTATGTGCTTTGACTATCTTAAATTTGGATCGTAGGTCAAACTTGAAACTTTTGTAGATGTGGAAGTCTGGAGAAGGGTTCCATTTAAGCATAATTCGGATTGGTTTTAGTTGATTGGAAACAATAAAACTAGTTGTATTTTTATTCAGTATTTTTTTTTAGAGTATTCAGCATGATATTTAATCGATTGTAGATTTTTAGCGGCTATCGAGGGTGTGGGGAAACTCTTCTAGGTTGCTACATCGTCCGCGAATTTAGAATCAAAGCAGAAATTTGGATCGGTTAATTACACATCGTTGAAATACACGATGAATAATATATGGCTAACCACCCCTCCCTGGGGAACACCTATCTCAGGAGTAGGTACCCTCCGTTTTAGCTATATTTCCTATTTTCAAAGAAGTTGGACAACCAGCAAATAATATTGTGCGGTAGTTCCATTTCTGACATGCGGAACCTGAATTAATTGTGCTGTACAGTGTCGAAACCTTTCTCTACATCGAGAAAACAGACGACAGTGCATTCTTTTTTATTTTGTTAAAACTATCTATTATGGTTTGGTAATTAAGTGATCTTTTGTTTTGCAGAATTTTCTGAAACCATTTCGGCTAATCTGGATGTGACTTGTTTTGTGTCTTGAGTGCTTTTAATGTAAACCAGAAAAATTGGTGTACATAGAAGACGATTTGAAAAACATATTCGGTAACTTAATTATAAAAATGATTATTCATGTCTCAAACGTCATATGTTTTTAAAGTGTTTTTTTTTTTTTAATTGAGGTCTGATTGCCACTGTCTTTCGCGTGTTTGTGTGAGCTACTTTATTATCATGTTGCAGGGTTGAGTATGTGCAATAACTTTTGTTGCTGTTTGTATATTGTTTAAGGTGTGACAAGAAGAGCTTAGGGTCACACTGATTGTTGAGTTTTAAACAAAAGGTGTCCCATATGGCTCATTTTAATTGTTTTACTTCATTACGTATTTTGTTTCGTGATGCAGTTACTGTGTTTTTAAGAGTGGATCTCGGGAGTTCATGTACAGTTGTCTAAGATTGCGACGTACCTTTGTGATATTAATTTAAGTCTGTATATGGTTTCTAGGTGTTATAGTTATTGCGTTGTGTGTATACGTTTAACCCTCATCAGCACGCCTTTGAAAAGTTACGTTACAATAGTGTCATATTGATCCAGGACTTCTGCTTGACAATTACATGAACTGATATAAAGTTGAAATTTAAAAAAAAGCAAATAAACATGAAGTTATGTGAGTAGATTTAGAAATAGCAGGAAGGCGTTAGGAGCAAAGCTACGGACTGTGAAGAATCATGTTAATCTGTATATCCAGCTACTAACTGAAATAAATCGCAAAAGGTAGTAGCGAGAAGAATTTGTTAGGGTAATGTTTTTCAGACAGTTTATTCAATCATTTCCTCCTTTGTTACGTATATAATTAATTGACAAGAATCCTTTACTCTTACAGAAGTGGCTTAGTTAAGTGTACAGTATTGCAAGGTGCAACATAAATAAAGTATTTCCTAGCTAGATAGGAATTTAGGTCCTGCCATCTGGGCAGGTAGTGAGTTATGTGAACCCACACAATCATTCCTCAGAGCATGGTACGAAGACAGGTTCCAGTAGAATGCCAGGAACTGTTAGGTACTGTGTTTATGGTGAATTAAGCACATTGCTAGAAATTTTGGAACCAGGATTATAGATGTTAATTAATAAACAAACAGTGTAGAGTAAGATATAATTTTCATATTAAAATGTAATCTGAGCTCTGGAAGAACGAAAAATAAACATCCTGAAAGTTGCCATGGTTGAATATAGTGGGCGCTTGTTAACATACACAAAACACGAATTTGTACCAAATATGTTTTGTTGAACAACAAACATATATTAGTGGGATACACAATTACGGACTTGCTGTTTTATTAGCTATTTTCACCATGCAAAGTATATGAGTAAAAGTGAACAACATTATAGCAATAACTTACAAATAAACTCGCAAAGCTAACCACATAGAACAAGCTGAGAAACGTACTAGTCCACCAGAGATAAATAAATAAGTCGTAGATAAATTGAATGCAATAAAATGTTAAAGCTTTGCAAAAACGGCAAAAAACAACATTCTTTATCAGTGAGAACATTACCAAAAATGGCAGTAAAAGAAAGATTCAAGTAAGAGATTGGGAAGTCGCTCAGTCATGAAGATAGTATTTTATTAACTTTGCTTAAGATAAAACTCTAGCAGAACACTTCATTATTAATAAAATGTGGAAGAGGCTGCTAAGGAATTATTTCTGGACTGGCATTTGGAAAGATTTGGTCAATCATGTTAATTCTTGCATTGAATGTCAGTAAGTAAACGTGATGACACAAAGAATGCTTTACTATAGACTCTACCTTCTGTGGATAAGCCATTTCAAGAGTAACAGTTAATCTCATTGGTCCTTTACCTACTATATGTTTGAGTAATGTTATTATGCAACACGTTATTTTGAATCTTAACATCATCCTCAACTTAAGCTGAAACAGTAATTAGTGCACCGTTGGTAAATACCACAGAGTTTGCATTTCCACCAGAGATTTTAACCAAATAAGGTCCACAGTACGTATGAAGCTGTGATTGAACTATGAGATATACAACTATGAAATATTTTAACATGTGCCTGTTACTCTCAATGTAATCGGTCTGTTTGAGTGTTTTTATTTGCCGAGTTTTTTTTTTTCAGTCCAAAAGAAGGTTGTAGTGAAATTCAAAACCTTGGAGAGCTTTGTGTATACGCTTTTAAAATAGACAATAATATACTGCACGAGTGTCAGATTCACCAAGAAAAGAATTACCACAAAGTATTTGTCATAAAATCGGAAGAGTTTATAAAGAATTTAAGAGAAATTTTAGTACTATTTCATTTACACAGATAGTTGGTTAAAACTAGTTCTTTGTCCCTGTTGTGAAAGTACAAGGTGGTTATAAAGAAAGTTTCATAGTTCTGCACTTCATATCTCACACACTGTATGGCATAGGAAGGTGAAATTTTACAGATGTGGAAAGGGTATCATGCAGATGTAAAATATCACAAGTGTCTTATTTTGCCACCGCGGACATCATTATGACTTAATGTCTGATCAACCATAGAATCTGTTCCAAATGTGCTTCTCCAGAACCCAGAATGCACTGCATCAGTGTGACAGCAGACATTACAACAACAACACACATTTCATCTGGTATGCTGGCCACTTCCTAGACAACTGCATTATTGAGGTCTGAAATTTTATAAGATTTCCCATGGTACATACGTGATTTCGGGTACACCACAACCAGAAATTGGCTAGTGCTATGTCAAATGAATGAAGTAGCCAATCACAATGAAAGTGGCGTAAACTGATTCTATCATGAAAATGCTCCTGAAAGACGTGTTTCACTTGGTTACCAATATGTGGAAGGGCACCATGCTGCATGAAAAACACAATGTCTTTCACATTTCCTTGCTGCAGCATTAGAATCACATTGGTTATGAGCACTGCATGTAACTATGCAGAATTGACTGTTCAAGTTTGCAGTCCATTGTGCTGATGTTTCTTCAAAACAGTATGGTCCAATAACAAAGTTAGCTGTGGAACCACACTATTCTATCACCTTAATATTATGGAGGTTTGTAGGAAATGTTACGTGTGGATTAGTTTACGACCAAATAACGTAGTTGTGCTTGTTGAATCTTCCAGAAAAGATGGAATGTACTTGATCAGTCCATGGGATATTCGAAGATCATCAGTCATGGATTTCCATTCTTGTCAAGAACAGCAATACATATTCAACACTCAGGTTAAATCTATCTCCTTCATAACTTGGACATGATGCAGCTTTTAAAGAAACAAAGTTGACAGAAAAGCTTTACAAAGAGATGAAAATGGTAAATACAGACACCGGGTAACATAGCATGCGCTGCTGCATCCATGTGCACTTGTGTTGGGTTGTTCTGTTATGGCATAGCTGACCTCAACAATAATTTCATTAGGTGTGTTTGTGGCCTGCTTGTACGTGGCTTATCACAAGTGCAGCCTGTGTCCTCAGTGTTTTTGCTTATTAACTTTCACACAGCAACACTGTAACAAGGTCCTCTACAGGTATTATGCACTCTTTGGTATTATTTGAAAGCCGCCTCGGCATAGCATCCTTTGATGTAATATTTCATTAACTCACCTCTCGACAGATTCAGGTTGGTTGGATAAGCGGCAATTCGATTGACAGGCCCATTTTTACCCATGGAAAATAAGCGAAAGAAACCACAGTGGCGCCCCTTTTGGCACCGTGTGACAACTGTGGCATTTGTATATGCATGATACGCTTAACACATCTATACAATTTCATCTTATTATGCCTTGCCGCTTGTGAGATATGAACTGCAAATCCTTTAGTATTGCTTTGTGCCCATCATAACATGGCATTAAACGAGCATCATAATGATATGGAACTAAACTTACAAAAACGTTATGCTAGAAGTTCATAACCAAAATGAAAATGATTTTAGAATTCTATTACAGTCAAGTTGATGCTCGAAAATAATTTAAACACACCCCAAGTATACTATTCTGATTAATAAAAACGCTATAGAAATGCCATGCTTGAAAGTTGTGTAAATATTTGTATATAAACACAAAACTGGTAAAGAAGGTAATAAATAAAGGTTTTTACAGTATTGTAGCAGGTGAGATACAGATTTTATAACTGAACTCTATGTGTAACATTTGTAGATATGGAAAATTGAAACTCAGGGAAGATTTGTTTATTTTAGTTTCATCAGTGCTGTGAATTTAATGGATAAAGGTATCTCATAGTCAATAATAAATACTCTTTCAAAGTCGATTTTTCTCCAGAGTCCATCAGAGATCAAGTTGGTGATGGAATTCTCAGTATGTCTGACGCACATTATGCTGATCATATGCTAAGCCTTGCACTCTCCGAATCTTGTGATATGTAATACATGAAACACTTGTTTAGTGTAATTCCCTATGCATCCTCTCTTGTGAAATATATCTGTGAAGCGAACCTGGCCTTTGAAAGATCATATCAACAAAACATTACCAAAAACAAAGGTAAAACGACTGAAACCACTCTGTGAAACTAAATGGATAGAGTATCATAAATCTGCTTTTATCTTTCACGAAATGTTCGCAGTTGTTGTGTTACCCTTGAAAGACATTATTTCAAATGTAGATTCTCAATCCTCAATTTAAGTCATTTGAATTTTCTACTCAGTGCAATTATCTGAATTTGTTTGTGTCATTGGAAGTGGACCTTTCATTTTTTTGCCATACGATTACTGCTTATTTAATCAACTGCAATATCCAGTAGTTAACCTCCTCCAGTCCTACAAAATGGTGAAAAGTTTACTTTCTGTTCAAAGTGAAAGAAAAGAGAAATTGAGTGACATTTTCGACAGTGCTGTCATATTTGCATATGCAAATTATATAACCATTAACATGCCATATCAAGAAGTAAGGCACACGTACAGAATGAACATGAGTCTTCTGATCTACGTGTGTACTGCTGTGATGTAGTCTCTATACCACTGTTAGATTACCTTTAAACAAAACTGAATGATCGCTGTGCTGCACCACTCTAAGAGCAGTTTCCAATCTCCAAAAGCTTATGCCTGCATTCTTAGGTCATTTCATTTTTGCTCAAGCTTTTTCGTGGCATATTTTCGTATGAATTAAACTTTCCTGTAATATTGTACGATTTGAAAGAAGAAGGTAATCTTTGGAGACACTGATAGAAAGAACATTCTACGATTAGCAGACCATCGAAAGCAATTAAAATTTTGATTCATTACAGTTTATCTTCCTAACATAAGAACACTTTTGAAGTTGTTAGGTATCATTCCTGTGATGACGTGTTCAGCAGAGGGATCCTTCTCAACATTAAGAAGGGTGAATATCTACCTCTTGTGAACGATGAGTCAGCCACTTCTCAAATGTCTCGATTTATTATCCATTCGTTTTCAAATTCTTTATTTGAAGGGATCATGTTATTCACACTTTAAAGCCTTTTCTACGAGGTAACGCCTCCAAAGTTAAATGGCAGTCTGCATGCGCCAGGCAGGATAGAGAGACTAAAAACCCAGCTTCCTTTAATAGTGTTCTCTGGTGGCTCAGTAGTACGTGTTACATATTACAATTTCGAAAGGTCTGAACCTGAGTTAACTGATAATTTAAATTTAGTAGGTAAATATATGCCGCTTTATCTCCAATTTATGACATTTGCCAACAAGATTGATACACACATTTTTCTTTTTTAACACAAATATGTTTTAATATACAAATAACAATACAATTTACAATAACAGTTATTACAAATAGTTATTACACACAATGATTTATATACAAATAACAATACAATTTACAATAACAGTTATTACAAATAGTTATTACACACAATGATTTATATACAAATAACAATACAATTTACAATAACA
>NW_013666200.1:309594-312572 GCF_000517525.1 Limulus polyphemus | reverse complement strand
TTAAATGATTTGCAATGTTCGAACTTTGTCTATGCTCCTGGTCAAATATCTGAAGTTTTCCGATTGATAAGCGTTATAACAATCACAGTTATAGCTCCCGAAGTTTATAGCACACTGACTATAGCAAACTAGTAATAGATACTCTTTTTTTGACGCGGCGCGGTGGTTATATTTATAGACGTGTGGAGAGTTTCACGAAAATTCAGATTACGTAACAATATTGACGCTAACACTATCGTTTACGTACACATATATTGTTGATTCTTACAGTTGAGAATTTTCTACAACCTTAGAGAATAGGCGGGAGTTTCGCAACACATATATAACAGTATAAGTTATGTATATTTCTAAATATAGATTTAATTTAAGCAAACATCGATTTTAAAATAAATATATAATAATAAATCCGTCACATACGTCTGAGGATTTATAACTCTAAAAATCGGTTTTCAATACCCGCGGTGGGCAGAGCACACTGTACCTTTGTGTTGACAACCAACAAAAAAATCCTTCAGTCGTTTTTCACACAAAAATAGACATTAGTGATAATATTCAATCGTATTTTACAATAAAACCTCATTTACTTTAACGTAAGCAAATAAAACTAGTTGAACAATTTATATGAGAAGTGGTTGTTTCAATGTTTCAAGAAAAGTGAGTAACATTTTCATACCTCCTTTCTTGGCATTTCCAATCCCCCTGCCCCCCAGTGACACAGCGGTATGTCTGCGGACTTACAATGCTAGAAACCGGGTTTCGATACCCGTGGTGGGCAGAGCACAGATAGCCCTTGTGTAGCTTTGTGCATAATTAAAAACAAACAAACAAACAAATCCTTCTATTTTGAATCCGCCCCTGCTTTTGTCCACAATTTCGTGCTGAGTGAAAGACAGTCTCAGTTTCGTGCTTTCTTCTTGAAAACATTATAAACATAGCTTATTATCAAATAATATATATTTCTTATAATCATTTAATGGGTAAATTTGGTCTTGTGTCTCAGATATGTTATTATTATACACTAAGCTAATACTCTGTACAACTATTTAATATATGATCCATTTTTTACACAATGTTATGCACATTTGGCCAACTTCTGATACGAAATAATATTAATCTTTGCACGTAATGATTTTTTTCCGTACTGTAAGAAATATGTATTATTGTATTTGATTCATACTATGATCCTTGTTAGTTTATTTGCATTATAACGATATGGTTTTTGGAGATGGAATTAGACCCTAAAATATTACATTTGAGGTAAATACTAGCGTAAAAGAAAGTCACTAAACACTTAAATTTCATGAGTTGTGCAAGAAGAGGTATTGAGTTGAAAGACATAACAACAAGGTCTTTCATGTTTGATTTGTTTTCAGCAACTCAAGGGAATTACTGCCCTGTATATGTTAACTAACTCAAGTAGTGCGTGCAGATAGCAGAATAACGTGAGCGGTTTCCGACCTCTTTCCATGTCGGAAGTAGGTTATATCAAAATGTTTCATTGAAGTCACTGCCACATCTATTCAAGCATTAATTAAAGTCTAGAGAAAAAGCAAGTTGCGTGGATTAAAAATGCGTGTTTTGTCCGTCTTTTAAACCAGAAAACAAAAAACAACTGCATCTTTATTATAGGAGAAGCATATTATGCTATTATATATATATATATTCATTTATTTATTTATTTACATATATTAATATTTACTCTGTATTTGTGAAACAACAACAACTGTATTTATTTATTTTTTCTAGTTAAATCCACCATAGTACGTTATAACACTCTGGCTACTAAGATCTCTAAGATGTACAAAAATGAGAGAGATATCTTAATAAAATAATTAAAATCATTCAACGTTTAGAAATGCACAATAATTTATTGTATAAGTTAAAAGTAAAAAGAGAATTAAAAACTCTACACATTTCGGCGGAAAAGTTCCACCATCTTCAGGAGATCAGAAGAAATACAGGGAATTTCATTTCTTATTTTCATACCAGTAAGTGCACGTGTATAATTTGCATATTATACAGTGCCATATACAGAATAGATTTCCAGAAATTCAACTCTGTGGCACCAGGGCTAAATCTCTATTCTGTTTCTAATTATTATTTCTAATTAAGTACAAAGCTACACAATGGGCTATCTGTGCTCTGCCCTCATACCACTGTGCCACTGGGGGGGGGGGGCGATCTCTATTCAAAATAATTTTATGTTTAATAACTTCAAAAGGTTCTTGTATGTTTATTAAATGAAATAGTCTCCATTCTTAGCTTACATCTTTTCCATCTTCCAATCAGGTTGTTAATGCCCTGATGAAAGAAATCACTTGGCTTTGAAGCGAAAAACATGTAGATGTCCTCTTTAACACCTTCCACATTTGCATAAGTTTTCCCAATAAGATGGTGTTGCAGCGAACGAAAAAGATGGTAATCTGATGGTACCTTAATTGGAGAATATCTTGGGTGGGGGAGAACTTCTTACCACAACTCTATAATTATGTGTCGCGTCAAATGTGATACATGTGGACGTGCATTGTCGTGGAGAAGAACAAGTTTCCGATTGACAAGTGAAGGACGTTTCTGATGAAGGGCTTGATTTAAACGTTCCAGTTGCTGACTGTAGATATCTGCAGTAACAGTTTGCTGTGGATTGATGAGTTCGAAATGAATTACTCCTTTGATGTCCCACCAAATGCAGAGCATTACTTTCTGCGGATTGAGTCCAGGTTTTGGGGTCGGAAGTGGTTTTTGTCTAGGACTGAGCCATTGTTTTCGGCGTTTAATGTTTGTATAGATAATCCATTTTTCATCACCGGTGACTATTCTGTCCAAAAATGGTTCACGCGCATTACGCGCCAGAAGAGACAAAGCAACATTCACACGTTGGAAACGATGATCATCAGAGAGTTCGTGAGGCACCCAAACACCTTTTTTTATGGAGTTGTCCCATATTCTTTAGATGTTTACGTATTGTTTCATGAGAGACA
>NW_013666200.1:304890-308644 GCF_000517525.1 Limulus polyphemus | reverse complement strand
GGCCATGCCGGGCCAGGGTAATTAATGAAAGTGTTCCAAAACGCGACATTAATTTCTTGACGACCTAATAGTTTTAAAGACAACATTGAATTAAATGATAAATGTGGGGTATATATATAATATCTTGCAGTTGTGGCTTGAATTATATCGGCCAAAAAATGAGAAATTTAAAGTTTCGAATTAATGAACACAAGAAGGCCGTTGAAAACTAGTGTTTCATCCTTGGCGGAACATATGGCAAATTCTTCGCATTACATTGAATGGGATAAGTTTCAAGTACGTAAAGAAGTTAAGCTAAACATGAATTAAACATAAGAGAATCTCTTGAAGTTATTAAACTTAAAATGATTTTGAATAGAGATCTAGGCACTGACGCCAGAGAAGTGAATTTTTGGAAATCTTTTCTGTAGATGGCACTGTATAATATGCAAATTATATACGTGGTATGAAAATATAAAATGTAATTTCCTGTATTTCTTCTGGTCTCCTGAAGCTGGTGGAACTTTTTCCACCGAATCATGTAGAGTTTTTAATTGTATATTTTATTTTTAAATTATTCAATAAATTATTGTGCATGTTGAAACGTTGAATGTTCTTACATATTTTATGAAATCTATGCACAAGAATGGTCGTAGAATATGTTGAAATGTCTTAATATCTAAATGTCGAGAACTTTCAGTGTTACTCTTTTTTAACAAAACCAAACTTAGTTTCTTATGAAGCCTTCAATAAACGGGGAGCTTCTTAAATAAAATGCAGTTAGCTAGTGAAATGTGGGAGGAGCATAAGCAGCTGAATGTAGAGAAATCGAATTAAATCTGACAATATAAGTGTATGATTGTATGATCCATTTTGTTCATGTACAGAAATGAAGTTTGAAATTAACGAAGTGTTTCTTTCTAACATACTTTTATATGGGTTTGGTCTATCACACATGTGTTTGTAGAGTTTCGAAAAGAACTTGAGAGGAATGCTGACGATATTTCATATCAACTTAATGGCTAATTAAAGCAGACAGTTGATCGAAGTCGATCCTTGTCCTGATTATGAAAAAAGTGTTAATTTGCTAAACTATTGTCTCTACTCTGAAAATAGTTACTCTACCAGCGACTTCCTTCTATGGCGAAAACAGCAGTATTTTACCAACATCTTGTTTCTATTGTGAATACAGTTTCATTTTGCCAGCGCCTTGTTCCTGTAGTGGAAACAGCACGGTTTTGCCATTGTCTTGCCCCTATTGTGAAAACAATGTACTAAGTGGAGATCGTGATGACAGCTAATTTGATTGTGCATCTTTACATAAGGGATCTTTGTCTGGAACTTTTTCCGAGTTGAAAATAGAAGCCTATCCTCAAAAACAATAGTGAAAAGACTAGGTGGAACACGTGAAGCAAGTTGCTAAAGAACAGAGATGAGCAACGTTTTATCGTGAATAGTAAACAAAGATAACATAGTTATTTTTTAGTATTTTTAGCAGTTGTTATTATCTTTATTAATATACTGCTTAAAGTTGTGTAAATATTGTGTCTCCTGACACGTCAAATGATCAACCTGTTTTGTAAAGTCAAATAAATGGAGTGTTCTACAAATATGTGAAGGGAATTCAAATAAATAGCTAGCTAGTATATAATTCATTATTTATAAATTTACTAAAGAAATGGCTAGATCAACAATTCCAGGACAATGAAATACTAAAATAATTTAATACAACACTCAAAAATGTTTAAATAAAACAACAATACACTACAGCTTTCTGTTCAGAAAATGAACTAGTGTAATTATCCATGCTTTGAATCATCAAAACAGTAAATTTTAACATTCCCCAGGCACTAATTTCATTAATAAAATAACTAAACATTTATCTACCCGAGAAACGAACTGAATCTCAGTGAACAGAAATGAGCAAAATTCTGTAGCAAATGGTTAAACGTCAATAACACATCTCTTAAATGTTTATTTTAGAAACACAGAAGTGGAGAACGAGCTATCCATGCCATTACGTTATGGGTATGGTCTGTTATTGTTTATCTCCGAAGTGCTGCTCTTTGGCTGTCTTGGTCTCTGTATCTTCTGGATCATTTATTATGGCGGCGGTGTAGCCTGGACCAATGATACCTCCAAGCAGTTTAACCTGCATTATGTTCTAATGATTGGAGGGTTTATTTTCATGAACGGACAATGTAAGTATTTATACGTGTTCTGTGCTTTCAATCACAAGCAGACACAATAGTTTTTGTTTTTTAGATAACAAAATATGTATATATGTGTTTTTCATACATCGAATTTGATATTGTGGTGATTTTTTATACTTAAAACAATATTTTGTTCAAATGTAATTTTCGTGACAGTAAATGTGTATTTTAAGTTTTGGATTGTATATCTATATTTAAATTTGTTCATTTGTATATGTAAAAAATAGAGGTTAATTTGAGAATCTTCAATAGTCTACTAATTGTTTTTACTTGCATAAAAACATCAATATCGAGCATTTCGGATAGAAATATTTCCAAAGCCACGTGTTCATACAAGACTTGCCAAAGCTTTCAAATTACCTTCAATAAGACTATTGACTGAAAAATATCCAACTTAAAGTGAACAATACAACCCTAAGGAAATGCAATATGAAAAAGTACAAATCCCTAACAAATATCATCCTATGGACAAAGATGATCCCATTAGATACAACATTGAAATTTAGAAAATGAAGGTCTCGAAAGGTGCGACAAATGAAAGGTTGTTTTTAATTTAAGATTTTATTACCTTCTTGTAAATTTCACCTGTACTTTTCTTTCTGGCCAACCACGTTTTAATTTTGTAATAAATAATGTAGCTACATCGTAATTCTTCAGAAACATTCGGCTATGGAAAAAGAAAATAACTCATGTTTGGTGTTATGTTTGGGTGTAGACTAGTTACAGACAGTCTGAATAAAATAAAATAACTCATATTTGGTGTTTGGGTGTAGACTAGTTACAGACAGTCTGGATATTTATGCACTTTCAATCATGTGTGGCGGTTTTAATTTATTTCAGGAATACTGAATGATACGGTTCACTTAACGAGTTTTGTGCGATATGCTGAGTACTTTTGTATTGCAAAATCGACACATTGTACTAAGACACGTAAACAATTGAAAACAGTCAATAATGCGAATGTATACAGTAACCACTACATGTTTGTGGTTGATGTTTACAAATAATTTATTTGACATATATATATAGCTATACAAACATTTCAGACAACTAGGCCAGGAATTAAAAACGTCACACACAAAGGACAGACAAGTAAAAGTAGGATACATACTACAAAACGGGAATTGTACGATTGTAAGGCATCTGTGCCGTTTCTGCAAAATTTGGTTTAACATAGCAGTGGGATACACTCCTTATCGGTTGCGAAATAAAACTGCATTTAAAAAATTACAAGTAGATATGGTGTTCAGATTCGAAATAATTGAAATCTAAAATTACTATTTACCATTTGTAGCCAGACAGTTGTTCCTAATGAAGTTAAATGGTTAAGGAAAGAAAACTAATATTGTTTTACTGTGAACAGACCACTGTGTCGTAAAACTGATATTTTAATTCTCAAGTAATAATGTCTGTATAAAAAAATACTAACCAGTTATGTACCTGTATAAACAACATTAACCAATTATATATCTTTACAAACAATAGTAACCAGTTATATACCTCTATAAACGTGCTCGGCATGGCCAGATGGTTAGGACGCTCGACTCGCAATCTGAGGGTCG
>NW_013666200.1:255869-303968 GCF_000517525.1 Limulus polyphemus | reverse complement strand
GTGTGTGTATATATATATATATATATATATATGTATATCATGGAAAAAATAAAACTGCTCGTAAAAAACAACAACAACAAAATCTTTGGAGATGCGTGTGTTGAAGGACGGAATACCAGAAGTAAAGTGCTAAATTGAAATGGTTGAATAAGATTGCCTTACATTCAGTTATCTATGTAAGTTTGAGTTGAAAAATGTAAGTTTGAGTTGAACTTCACTTTGCATATTCAACTGAACTGACGCGAACCAATGTATGGAATACTGCTTAATTTTTGTAGTGTTTACACTTACATTTCAATATTTAATTAGACTAAGTCTATGTAATAGAACGAAAAGAAGAAAAATGGTGTTGTTTGTTTGTTTTAAATTTCGCGCAAAGCTACACGAGGGCTATCTACACTAGCCGTCTCTAATTTAGCAGTGTAAGACTAGAGGGAAGGCAGCTAGTCATCACCACCCACCGCCAACTCTTGGGCTACACTTTTTTACCAACGAATAGTGGGATTGACCGTCACTTTATGACGCGAACATGTTTGGTGTGACGGGGACTCGAACCCGCGACCCGGAGATTGCGAGTGAAGCTCCCTAACCACCTGGCCAAGCCGGGCCAAGAAAAGGGGAATTTTCAACATTGTTAGATCTATTATATATATTAGATATATTATCTAAAGGATATCATTATTAAATCACTTCAGTGAAGGCAGAGAAAACCTTTTTAAGGGGCAATATATGATATATTTATTCTCGAAAGTACTTTTTATACGAGTATCTTCTTAGAAGCAGGCAAAATCTTAAAAGTATGAACTATTTTATAACTGCCTCAGTAAGTCTTAAGGCTAAAAAAATGAGTTTCGATACCTGATATGTGATCACCATTAATAGCCCATTGTGTAGCATTGAGCTTAACAACGAATAAGTACATATAATCTTTTTTTTTAGTATATATCGTTTATACAACTAAAGTAAGTTGAAAACACCAATTTAAAACAGTTTAGTTTGTCTATAACTCTATCTTATTATTCCTTTTATCGTTGTCAAATAAATCCATTACAAATTTATGTTAGATAAATGTTTTTAATGTGATCTTTTCCATTCATCAATAAATATACACATTTAATGGTTATTTTCTCAGTTTCACACTCCAATATCTTTTGTATTATCATACTTTATTTGTCCCCCAGTAAGTTAACGGTAAGTTTACAGACTTACAATGCTAAAATCCAGGGTTAGGTTCCCCCGTCGCTGGTACTGATATCACCAGTAAGCATATAATTTTTCCACATTAGATGCGTATGACAGGAAACGTTGTCCTTGGCACACTGTTATCATGTCGACACACCTGTACTGTTGTACCAGGTGCTCGTGAACAATATCCGGATATAATGTCAATGATACCTGGAAACAAACACAGCTGGAACAACCACAACGACTCACTTCGCACTTAGTCGTGCAATGTTTGTACTGTTTGATTGACAGTTTGTTTGGCTGCATGATTAGGCTGGTCGTCATGTATAGGTGTATACAAACCGTTATCTTTGACTAGAACGTCTGCGAAATTATTTTTTTTTTGTAATTTCATTAGTAGAGCCAATAAACTGTTTTATGACCGAATTATTTTATTGTTTCTATTTCTACACAGCAACGTTTTGAATAATACGTTGCTTTCAATTTTTCATCAAGCTCAATGTACTGGTTGAATTTCGCTTCATTTTCTCAGCTGTTCCTGATTGTAAGACCATATTTGTTTGTTTCTTTGTTTCCAATTTCGTGCAAAGCTACGACAGAGCTATCCACGCTAGCCGTTTCTAATTTTGAAGTGATAGACTAGAAGGAAGGCAGCTAATGAACACCAACCACGGCCAACTTATGGGCTACACGATTGAAAGAGCGAGAATGTTCGGTGAGGGAATTGGAAATCGCGACCCTAAGATTCCGAGTCGATTGCTCTAACCACCAGGCTATTCCAAGCCTCACCATTTCTGTCGTGCACTAAACACTTTGTTGTTTGAGTGACTTACTTTATTTGCACTTACCTCTCTAGTTCTCGTTGGAGTCGCATAGTGCTTACTAATGTCAATTACACACAATATGTTACTTCTATGCGTAACGATAATTATAAATTCTCTATGAAAATTTTTCTTCCACGCTGGGAAACGTCAATCATGTAAACACACAACGTATAAGTAAAATTTCAGGAGCATGTCACTGGAGTGGGGGAGAAGAGCAGTATGGAGCACCCATACTAAGTGGACCCTGAGGGTGTGCACCTGGGTATTATTACTCATTCACGTGAGGCAGACTAGCAACAAACTACATAGAAAAGAAAATGTGACTGCCATAGTTCCAACAGGAAATAACAAGAAAACGTAAATTTTGCACCCATACTAAGTGGACTCTGAGGGTGTGCACTTGAGTACCCATGTGCGTGCGCGCATGCGCTTCTTTTTAATGAGGCAAGTTTGAAAAAAAAACACATGGAAAACAAGTAGTTTCTTATATTACAAATAGAAATCACACAGAGACAGACTTGCACTTGCGCATGCGCATCTTTTTAATGAGGCAAGCTAGCGATAAACCACATGGAAAAGAAATGTTTCCGTATATAACAACTTCTAATATACAGTAAAGTCAGAGCGTTTTGATAATAATAAGTTCCAACAATGGCTTTTATCTCATACTGCTTAGCAAAAAATTTATATAGGTTATACTTTTATTCCAAAATGGGTTGAAAATACACACACACACTGACATAGTCATCTAGAAGATATTAACCTAATAACTCGAGCGAAGCCAGCTATTTTCGCTATTTATATATAAATTGAGTGGGGTACAACATTTTGATTGTTAACGATTTGACAAGTTATTCAGAAATCGGATTTCCAAAGTAAGAATTTGGAAGTACATTTAATACCCCTAAGACAGCATTTCTCAAAGTATGGGGCGCGTCCCCACAGGGGGGGGGGGGCGCAAGCGATTAGGGAAGAGTCAATCAGTAGTGCAATTATGCAAAATTAAGCGTTTTAACATAATTCATATTAATGAAAATAACAAGTGATTAATATTATAATAATAAGTAATTACTACGACACACATATAACATTTTAACACACACTTTCACTCACTTAAAAAAAAAGAGGGGAAGCACGTAAGAAACTATATTTATTAAAGGGGGGTGCGTGGATGAAAAACATTTGGGAAACGCTGCCCTAAGGGAATGTATAAAGATGATTCTTTTATGTAGAGACAACACTGAATTCACAATAAAATATTAAAGATGTCGTAGTACTAACACATGTATGTGGTCCTTTATAACCTTATGTAATATTCAGGAGTTAACAAGTGGGCGTTTATGTTTCTTAAGATAAACAACGTAATAATATTGGTGGCTGTCAATAGCTACAAAACACAAATAAGTTGTAGTTTATAGAATAAAGATAAACTAAGTAATAATATAGATGGTTGTCAATAGATACAAAACACAAATAAGTTGTAGTTTATAGAATAAAGATAAACTAAGTAATAATATAGATGGTTGTCAATAGATACAAAACACAAATAAGTTGTAGTTTATAGAACAAAGATAAACAACGTAATAATATAGATGGTTGTCAATAGATACAAAACACAAATAAGTTGTAGTTTATAGAATAAAGATAAACTAAGTAATAACATTGATGGTTGTCAATAGATACAAAACACAAATAAGTTGTAGTTTATAGAATAAAGATAAACTAAGTAATAACATTGATGGTTGTCAATAGCTACAAAACACAAATAAGTTGTAGTTTATAGAACAAATATAAACTAAGTAATAATACAGATGGTTGTTGATAAATACAAGACACAAATAAGTTGTAGTAAAAATATTAATAAATACACATAAACACATGTATTAAACACACTTGCATTTATAATAACCGTAAATTTTGTGCATTCAGACTGAACATATGTTTACCTAACGCCCATTCTTTCTTGTTCGTTTATAAAGCACAAAGCTACATATTGGACTATCTGTGTTCTGCTCAATGCAGGTATCGAAACCAAAATTTTAATGGTATAAAGCATCGGACCTGCCACTGAGCCACGGAAGGGGTGGGGAAGCTGTCATTCTAACTAAAATGATAGTTATGAAGCACGCCTAGGCCTAAACTTAACAGGATCATGAAGCTCCATTATAAACTGTGGCAATATATTGTACCCTATCTACACAAGTAATAAGTCATACATTCAATGTTGTTATATATTGTGTTAGTGTTTAGCTTTTACAAACAAGTTTGATAATATCATTAATAATTCATGACCGAGTCTATTAAACCATTATTTAGGCTCTCACATACGCTTCTGTTAGTAACCCTAATAATCATTGTTTCGTATTGTGTGTGTGAGAGCTTGTTTTTCGAGTTGTCATTTTAATATTTCGTGTTACACTTTCTTCGATATTATGTGGAATCTTAGCCAAGTCAGTGTTAAAGTCGCTCATAGCTTTTCCTTTTCTTTTCACTATATTAAAAGAGCTCACTGACGCCCCATTTCCCTATGGGGAGCCTGGGGTTTGAAGCCGAGGATTCATTGTTTGCAACATCAAACAAGATCCGCAGTTTGATTGTGTTTGAAGTTAAGCACAAAGCTACACAATGGACTATCTGTGCTCTGCCCACCACTGGTATCGAAACCCGGTTTCTAGCGTTGTAAGTCCGCAGACATACCGCTGTGCCACTGATGGGCACCTCAGTTTGAAACCGTGTGGAGGGAGGTGGACTCTAAGTAACGGTTTAATCCAAATATTTGTTCAGACAAGAGTAACCTAAAAGTTGGCGGTGGGTAGTGTTGACTAGCTACCATCCCTCTAGTCTATTAAATGAAAGTTGGGAACGACTATGCGCAAATACCTTTTGTGTAGATTTTTGATAAATTTTAAAACAAAAAAATAGAGTTTCTATTTTAAAAATATAAGAAAGAGATAGAGAGAATCCTCAATAGCTGCGGCTGTAATTAGATCTCAAATCGGTTAATAGCTAAAAGTTTGTACTCGCTAAACATTCTATCAGCCGCTATGCCGCGCCTAATAATCAAAATAAGATTGCCTTAATAATAAAGATTTCGTTTATTTTAAATCGTCATTTACAGAAGCTTCGTATAAAACGTAGATTACATGTAGTTACTTTTTCCTCGGTACAAGATCATACAAAAAGTAAACATTAAGTAAAAGTTAAAATCATTTTTTTTTTTTGGAATAACTTTAACTTTGTTTTTTGGCTAATACCGAATTTCTCGATAAACATTCTTTATATTTCAATTCATGTCGGGAACGGAGATTGGAATTCTTCTAACTAAACAGAATAGCTTTTTATTTAATCTTGCTCTTCTTACTCAACAAATGTGTAATGCAAACTTCTTCATTAAAATTTATGAGGTACTCAAAAACAAATTGAAAATTTTCAGAGTAACTGAAGTTAAACGCAGATCTTTTCAATATCAGTCTTTATCTATTTTTTTTTAAGGAAAATTAGCATATTTATTGGACGAACAGATAAATATGTTGGTCATGAATTCCTTAGAAATTGTCCAGGTATTTACATTTTCTGATTTCAAAAAGTTTTGTGCAGCTGCTATCTAGGAAGATTGGTTTCATTAAAAACAAAATTAGACACTAGGGGATTGTTAAGGCTTAGGGTCATCAAACCTTTGTTCATAATTAAAAGTTCCATATATTTATTGTTCAGATTATGAAGCACTAAATTCTTACGCTGAATTAAAGAAATTAAAATATAAATTAGATATACAAAATCGCTGTTTACAACTAGCGGCACCAAAATTTAGGCTTAGAAAGGTCGAAGTTAATTATCAGTCATTATTCTGACTTGAAGAACAAAGTTTTTGTTCAATATTAGATTTAACAAATCATTGTTTGAAAATAACTGCTACATATATATTTTCATTTTTTCGAGTGGTTCATACGTTCAAAACTCTGTTATCATTAAATAAACTGATATAGTTTTGCGTTGTTTGATTATGGCTCAATGGATTAATTAATTATCATTCTACAATGTATATCTAACTAAATATATTAATTTTTGTCCTCAAAGTAATCCACTTTTACCGGGAAAATGTCTGTCTAATATGTCATATTAATAATAACACTATTTAATAATAACACTCATGAGTTCTTGGATAATTGTTTCCAATCATGTTACACACATTTCAGAAGTATTAATTAATCTGTTTAAGATAATCGTGACAATCGGTAGAAAAGGCAAGAACCACGAGAAATAACATTCATTTATATTGTTATAAATCTGTAGCTTTACAGATAATTATTACTTTTGCTCCAATAAAGCGGTGCTTTTATATTTTGGAAAACAAAAAGGTATATAACTATAAGTAACAGTGCATTAGATTAACTCCATATAACTATAAGTAACAGTGTCTCAGATTAACTCCATATAACTATAAGTAACAGTGTCTCAGATTCACTCCATATAACTATAAGTAACGGTCTCATATTAACTCCAGATAACTATAAGTAACAGTGTCTCAGATTAACTCCAAATAACTAAAAGTAACGGTGTCTCATATTAACTCCAGATAACTATAAGTAACAGTGTCTCAGATTAACTCCAAATAACTATAAGTAACAGTGTCTCAGATTAACTCCAGATAACTGTAAGTAACGGTGCATTAGATTAACTCCAGATAACTATAACTAACAGTGTCTCAGATTAATTCCAGATAATTATAAGTAACAGTGTATTAGATTAAATCCAGATAACTATAAGTAACGGTGTCTCAGATTAACTCCAGATAACTATAAGTAACAGTGTATTAGATTAACTCCAGATAACTATAAGTAACAGTGTCTCAGATTAACTCCAGATAACTATAAGTAACAGTGTCTCAGATTAACTCCAGATAAATAAAAGTAACGGTGTCTCAGATTAACTCCAGATAACTAAAAGTAACGGTGTCTCAGATTAACTCCAAATAACTAAAAGTAACAGTGTCTCAGATTAACTCCAAATAACTAAAAGTAATACATGTATCGAATCTGGTATTTCGAAAAGTAAAAGCATGTCTGTGTATCTAAGAAATGCACACTAAACGCCTATAAAATAACACCTTTGATAACAGGCATTCAAACATCTTGGAAACTTTTTATTCTTTAAACAAATCCCAAGATTTAAACACCACTTACTTTTGTTGTGAAACGGTTGTTTCGTTTCGCTTCAACTATATTCTTCCTTTAAAAACGGTCTATCGAAGGTGTATTTTTTGTGTACTGTAACTTTCACTGCATTTTATTGTGTTAAGTGCAAATAATCAGGATTTTAGTATTTTGTAGCAATTAATTATTACATTATAGTCTTTCAGGAAGAAAGAGAGAGAGAAACGTTTAATTAGTAGCAAACTGGTTTTCTTCAAATAACGTTTCTAAATAAAGAAAGGGTGGGTATGAGCCCAGTGATCAGGTATTATCAGTAATATTCAAAAAACGTCTTGAACATTACAAAATTATTACTAAATAAACAAAGAATGAACAATGATTACCAACAATATTCAAAAACTGGTTGGACATTCCAGTACGTTTGTAGAATTATACACGGACTTTTCTCTACGTTAAAATACTTTTATATCGAGCTTTTCGGGCAACAATGTACAGGACAATGTTGCCCGGTGAAAGGCTCCGGGAAAAGGGTCGAAAGCTCGCAAAAAAATAAAAAAAAGTATTTTATCGTAGAGAAAAATCTGTGTATAACTTGATATATTTATCTACGTTATGAGTCTTAAAAAACAATTTCGGTAAGTTGTTTTTCATATGTTGCATTTTTTTTTGTTGTTGTTTTTAGTTCTCATTGATTGTTCTTCAAAAACTCTACAAAACATTGAAAATTACTATTTTGAGACACTGTTTCCTCATGATGAAATGTTACAATTCACATATCTATTTGATAACAAACTAGAGACAGTATGAAGAAATATGTGAAGTCTTGATGGCTGTTCCTGTCATCGACGAAACACAAGAACAAAAAGAAACATTAACACTTACCAGATGCTAAACAGAAAAGGAATAAAACATTTAGATCGAAAACGTACCAAACGAAGTATTTTAACTCGTTTGGTGTGTAATCAGCCGTTAGATACCTTCAAACCAATCCCAGAACTAGGTGTGGCCTAGCAGTTAGTACACCCAAGCCGTGAATACGTGAAATCATGGTTCGCTTCCCCTTGCCGCAAAAAAAAACGTGCTCCAAACTTGAGGATCGTGGTTGTGCTTTATTTGTTTGTTTGTTTTGGAATTTCGCGCAAAGCTACACGAGGGCTATCTGCGCTAGCCGTCCCTAATTTAGCAGTGCAAGACTAGAGGGAAGGCAGCTAGTCATCAGCACCCACCGCCAACTCTTGGGCTACTCTTTTACCAACGAATAGTGGGATTGACCGTCACATTATAACGCCCCCACGGCTGAAAGGGCGAGCATGTTTGGTGGGATGCGGATTCGAACCCGCGACCCTCAGATTGTGAGTCGAGCGCCTTATCCACCTGGCCATGCCGGGCCTGGTTGTTCTTTAAGTGGCCCAAGAGGAGTTGGCGTTGGGTTCACTATCAGCCCAGAATTAGGGACGGCTACGCGTAGATAGACCTTGTGTAACTTTGCGTGAAAATTCTAAAACACAAATCAATCCCCGTACGTAGAAAGTGGACCCCATAAATCGATGACCTCAAGTCACTACTTTAAATACCAAAATTAAATCAGGTATTTCTTTCACAGTAATTCATTAAAGCTCGTGAACAGGACACTAGAATTAAGTAATTATCATAATTATGATGTTGCTCACGTGGATCAGTAGACGACTTTAATAAACTTTAGAATTTCTTAACTTAAAATAATATTTGTTTGTTTTTGTTGTTAAGCGCAAAAAAAACAAAAAAAACAATCTGTGCTTTTCTCACTGCAGATATCGAAGCCCAATTTTTAGCATTATAAACACCCAAACTTATAGCTGATCAACCTGAGACTTAAGAATATATATATATATATAACTTACTCGATAAACAAAAAAAAATTAAATTTATCTCAAGAGACGTCCGATGAACTTAGAATCAACTGCTAATGTAAATTAAAATGTTTCTAATTAAAATTTTATAAGTTAATCGTTTTTTTTTATTACAAGACTACACAATGAGCTATCTCTGTTATGCACACTGCAGGTATTGAACCCCGATTTTGGGCGGTATAATCCCTCATACTACTGGGGAATACTTTATTTAGTAGTTCGAATATTTAACGCGATTTTGGGACTTATAATCCCTCAGACTCCAGGGGAATACCTTATTTCCATAAAAATTGATAAAGTAATTTCTTGCGTGTTTTTGAGGGGGGCATTCCCCCTTCCAATGTCTCATCTGCTCTAATCTGGTTTGATCCCCGCTGAGAACACTACGTATATGGCCCAGTGTACATCTTTGAACAATAAACGAAACAAAAAATCGTAACAACTACACCGTTCGATTGTGATAAAAATACGTACGGGAAAAAAATAATATGTTATTAATACGAATTTTCCCCTAAAAGCTGTAAAGTGTGTATTAGCCATTCAAAAGCAAAGCGAGTTATACTGAGCAATCCTTGAACTCTAAGAGTTACTTGCTCTGGCGACCTTGATCTAGGTGTAATTCTGGATAGGCATGCTTAACATATGTTGTTTGTAGGAAACAGATGTCAGTTAAAAATAAAATGAACGGTCTATTTCAATTACCTTCTTCCAACAGTTGCAATAGACGGTCATATCTTAACTATTTCTTGTCGGACCTAATCACTTATAGTATTCCACGTCGCTATTACAAATACGTTGCATGGCAGCGTTTTATTTGGAGAACAAAACGGTTCAATTAAATTAAGGTCATTGGTACAACATACAAGTACGAGTTTGTTACGTGTGGTCCGAGTTTCATAGTAAGGTAAATCAACCCTACTACCACGAAGGTTGATCTTTTTACATGATGTGTATCAACAAAACTGTCTCGAGACGCTCTGTGTAAGCATTTCTTATCTCAACCATCGAAGATGGACTTGTAGTTTTTGTTGTTGTTGTTGTTTCTGGGTAGGAATATTTGGAGCCCATTCGTCAAACAAATAATGACAGACAGAGATATTTGTATGGATTATATGAATTCTTTTTTTCTTTCATTTTATTTGCTTTTTTTTTTCAGCCCAAAGCCATATTGGGCTGTCTTCTGTGTGTGTGTCCATCGTGAGAAATCGAACCTTGTATTTTAGCCTTGTAAGTCCTTAAACTTACCACTGACCGCCGGAGGACACAATTTATGGAAAATGAAATCCCTCCCTCTTTTTTGAGCACAGTTTACATTAACAAAAATTCTATGTTCGAAACACGTGTCTGAAGGCAAAATTTAAATACATTTAGTACGGAATAAAAAAAAAATGTTTGATAAAAAAAGGTAATGGTAGAAGGAATGATGGCCAGTAGAGAGTGCAGACCCATTGTCTTATGTACCCTCAATCTTTATAGGCTTAAATAGTTGGATAAATACATAAGTATATCTTTACTGTCTCATCAAGGGCATGGCTCAATTTCTGTCATATTTCTTCTCACTAGTTAGTTGGTTGGCGTCCAATGCCGAGGCTTTCCGCGTACCTGAGGCGGAGACCGTACCCGTACTTTTTAGAGGGATGACCTGAACCTTAGTTTCCCTCTTATATTATGGGAGCAAGTTAAACGCGGTAGCAGACGAAAGAACGTTACCGACTATCGGCTCAATTTCTGTCACATTTCTTCTCATCCATGATGAAATGTTCGCTTCATTTTATTATAACTTTTTGTGTGTTCTGAAATTTTTAAGCCTACTGATTTTGTTTGTGTGTGTGTTTGTGTAAACCTTATTCTATGAGCGTTTCAATAAAAACTTTCTTAGAAAATGTTATTTCCGTTTGGTCGATTTACGCAAAATTTGATCAGTTAGTTCAAGCCTATGTTTTTCAAGAAATCTCCTTTAAGTCGGTGATATACGTTCGTGTAGAATATCTCGCCAACTTACACGTGATGAAAACGTTAATAAAACAATGTTTGCTTCGCGTACTCGTGATCATTTCAATGACATAATAGAAAAAAAGTGGGAGAAATTTGTCGTTTCATTTCAATTTCTTTTGATTATTAGGTACATTTACTCACGGGTTACAGTTTTCCCTCGTAAAAGGTTTTGATGATTAGTTTTGTTTGTTTGTTTTTGAATTTCGCGCAAAGCTACACGAGGGCTATCCGCGCTAGCCGTCCCTAACTTAGCAGTGTAAGACTAGAGGGAAGGTAGCTAGTCATCACCACCAACCGCCAACTCTTGGGCTACTCTTTTACCAACGAATAGTGGGATTGACTGTCACATTATAACGGCCACACGGCTGAAAGGGCGAGCATGTTTGGTGGGCTGGGGACGAGAAATGGCGAATGAACGCGAGACCTTGCTAAACCTCAGCCTGAGTATTGAAAATATTGTTGCGTCAGCGAGTCACATGACCACTGTGGCGCCCTCTAGTTTCTAGAACTATCTTGTTCTTTCAGGAATGCTCTAGTAATTACTCGATATAGGGTAGGCTGGTATATATAAAAGAGGGGAATGTAAGGTGGGTAGATAGGCAGTGAGTAATTGAACTGCAGTCACACGGTATTGTTGTAGTTAACGTTCGTTCGTTATTATAGTTTGTTATAACGCAGTCGGAAGTATTATTGACGTTCGTTGTTACAGTGTTGTTTTAGCGCGAGTATTGAGATTAAGTGTATCGCAGAGTTATATTCGGAAAGAATAAACCAGTTTTATTAAGTAAAGACTTGTGTCGTTAAAGTTTCGTCGGAACGAAGTTACGAAAAAAATCAATTAACAAACGGAGACGTAACAATATCATACATTTTAAACCAAAACAAAACAATCATAAAGATATTGGTATTCAATCCATGTACAACTCTTAAAGATAAAAATAATAATTAGGCCTAATAAAAATAATTAGAAACTTTTTTAGTCATTCTAAAAATCAAGAACGTGTGATTTGGTTAAAACAATTGTTAATGAAATTTGAAATCAAGGGCAGGGTGTGTAGCGTGGTAGCAGTAACTGGACTGTGAGTTTGAGGGATAAGGGTGCGCTTTTTAATGAAGAAAGACGACAAAAATAGCCCATAGTCCACGAGAAGGCGATGGGGCTGTTGACTAGCGTCTTTCCTTTTAGCCCATTAATTCAAAATTACGTACGGCTAACATTGACGGCCTTTTAGCTTTGCATGAGTATCTGCAACAAACAAACAAATCAGTTTTTTTATTTAAGTATTTCAATCATTCTGTTTTAAGGGATAATATATTCATTTTATGAAAAGAAAACAATTATCATAAATGATTTTATAGGGCAGTTTTCTCTTGAATTTAAGGATCTAAGCAGCACTAAAATGCTGAAATGTAAAATTGCTTGAATTATTGTGAATAGAAGTAACAGTGGGATTTTAGGACTAGAAATAAAGGACCTTATAACACCAAATGTGCTATTTTTATTTAATTTGAAACTCAACGTTTCGTTTAACAACTTCTTCAAGAGAGTTTCGCCAAAGTAAAAACCGTGACTGATAGTACGAAAACTTCATATGGTTTGAATGATGAATTCTAATTGAATCTATTAGGTCTTTTATTTCTAGTATTAAAATGTTTTATTTTATACACCAGTATGCATGTAGAAATTAAACAATGGGTTTTATTTTGCTGACAGAGTGTATTATTTTGCACGCTGTGTTTATTGTTTATTTGTAATTAAGCACAAAGCTACACAATGGGCTATCTATGCTATGCCCACCACGGGTATCGAAACCCGGACTCTAGCGTTGTAAGTCCGCAGACATACCGGTGTTCAAAACCTTGAAAAGTACTTTTTTTTTATAGATGAGGGAGAAGGTAACATAAGAATTTTCTCCTAAGCAACATTTTTAAAGTTTTCTATACGTCCAGATTCATTATCTAAATCAAAACTATTAAATACAAGACGATCAGTAATGTTGAAAGAAATAGAAAAACTGGGATACTAAATGTGTTGATTAACTTTTTAAAATCATTATTCTCATGTAAGGTATTATTCAGAGGGGTCGCTGGTACTTAAAAGATTAGGCGCGGGAATTTTTGGCGTTTCGATCAGGGCTTTCTATTCTGTTTTTTTAAGAAAACAACTGGGGATTCGGGGTACTATAAAATAGTACCTTTGTCACGAGCCCCCGTGTGCCAGCTCCTAACGACGCCTCTGGTATCATTATTAGAAGCAGTGAGAAAATTACTGAAATGAGTATCACTATCACTTCGTCATTACCTACTACGACGATTCTTAAAATGATATTGTTGTTAAAAAAATATTAGTTTATTAAAAGTTTGAATTTCCTCAAAAAAATTCCTCTTTTCCGCTGTTGTTATCAATAATGAAAAAAAAAAGGCCAATTTGATTTCTACTTTAAAAAATAAATTTACGAATACAAGTATTAGTTTTATTAAATTCTGGTTTTAGAAAATGAATTCGTGCAGAAATAAAAAAAACAACGAAGATAAAATATTTCTTTAATATAATTATAAGCGTCATTGGAAGGATTTCAACTGTTTTAATAACGATTAAAAATTCGGGAGAAACCGAACAGTTTAAAATATTTTAAATAGCAGCTATGCAGTCGTGGTATTGTGGAAATGTATGTCCGGAGAATTAATAACATTCCGTAACGAAGGTAACATATTATCATCGTTAGTTTAAGAGGATTTTCAATTTACAACCAGTAAATAAATTAAAGGGATCGGAATTACGTTCCTCGGTGATCTCATGAACAGTGAATTATGGAGAAATGAGTTAATAACTGAGGCGTAACAATAGCCAGATACAGGATATAAAGCGTTTCAGAAAAAAATGTATTTAAGCAGACATTATTGCCGGATATTACTAAAGCAATTTAATATGTATAAAATCGGTATGGGTGGAGCTCAAATTACCAGTAATAACTGTTTTACAGTCACTGTAATGAAGACGTGTAACACGATCGTATCAAGATCAGAGTAAACATACTCTGAGAACAGAAGAAGTGATTGGGTGAGCTATCAACAGTAACACTTAATATTGCTAAATAAATGAGAATTCAATATTTTAAGAGTAAGAGTAAACAGAATACAAATTCGTTTGAAAAGTGTGATTGTAAAACGTTCTACAATGTATTTCCTCTATCAATACTTCACCCTCCAAAAGGCAATCATTTCACATATATTAGTATTATAATGTGTAATTTAAAAACGTAACACAGAAATTTATTAAATAAATTTTACGATTCATCTGTTTGTTTCAAGTTAAAATAATATCCACTAAGAAATCCTGCCCCCACAGTGGCACATCGGTATGTCTGCGGACTTGCAACCCTAGAAACCGGGTTTCGATACCCGTGGAGGTGGATAGCGCAGATAGTCCATTGTGTGGTTTCGTGCTTAACTACAAAGAAACATATAAAAGAAATCCAGCAGAATATTTTTCCAGTTGTTTTCCAAAGCGTTTCAGACTTATAATAAATCATATAACCAAAGACAGAGGAAGAAGAAAAAGTATTCAGGCAGCCAAAGACAGAGGAAGAAGAAAAAGTATTCAGGCAGCCAAAGACAGAGGAAGAAGAAAAAGTATTCAGGCAGCCAAAGACAGAGGAAGAAGCAAAAGTATTTAGGCAGCCAAAGATAGAGGAAGAAGAAAAAGTATTCAGGCAGATTTCGCTTAATTTCATTCAGAATGCCAACATAAACAGAGGTCAAGCAAATTTTAATGATTTCAACATGAAAACCTCCACGAATAAACAGAACAAACTTGTGATCAATACAAATTACCTATTTGTGTGTTTAAACCCAAAGCTATACAATAAACTATCTGCACTGTGCCCTCCATGAGTTTTGAACCTCAGTTTGTTAGTGTTACAAGGCCTTACTGTTTACCACTGAGCTACACGAAGGCGGGGGGGGAAGGGACATCAATTAGCTGATTGAAGTTCAATAGCAGTGTGGCAAAAGACTCAAATCCTTGTATGTATATCATCCTTTGCTCTAATCACTTAAATTACGTTTTCCTCTTCAAATGCAGACTTGAGTCTTTTGATTAGATGTACTTACGTCTTTCCTGCTCGTATTCTTTTTTTTTCTCTAGTTTTCCACTAATGGTGGATTCCATACTTTTTGATGTAGCAGTGACATGAAGACTTCTTTACAAAGAATGAATGCTTACCCTTATGAACTATATCCGTAAACATAAAGAGAAATATTCTAAAACCTGCTTTTAACACATATCTATTGCTTACATTTATTTTATGGGCAGAAAGATTTGTTGCCTTTTTTCACGACTAACCCTAAATTTTATTATGTGTAATATAAAACAATGACTGATAGGTTTTACTGGGGGGTGGGGGTAAAAAATTGCTAAATATTAAGGATGATTGCCTTTTTATACATTCAGTTAAGACAATGCAGAATTGATTTAATTCTTAATTCTCACTGTTTCTTCATTTAACAGTTTATAGCTGCTGACAGTTATGTAACTCTAAATGGTTAACACTTGGCTAGAATTATCTTAAAAACGCAAAAAAACGCAAAATCAAGGAATCCATCTTAATTGAACAAAACAACCCTACTCTAAACCAACACCCCGGGGTGCCAAGATACCTCTTCTAAGTTTCGCAACAGTTCCGGTCATGTGACTTCTTTTGATGACGAAGAACCCACTTTGAGACTAATAATGGCTGGAGACGGTTTGAATGGGTAATGAAGAAAACTTTGATATAAGTTTAACACAACATCAAATGTACAACGTTTCGACAAGGTTTTGTCATCATCAGGTACCAATATTCACACTTTGTTGTAGTTACCTGTGATAAAAGTCTGTTGGTTGATGTCATGGATTTCTTCTTTCTGTAGTTGGAGGATGTTTGCGGTAGAGGTGGTCTTTTGTTCTTTTATGTAGCGGATCACTAGTCTTCTGGCTAGATCTTCTAGACACGCCTTGCACTCTAGGCATGGAGTTGTTTTGTGGTTGATGGCAAAGTTGAGGCCTTTGTTTAGAAGTTGAAGTTCTGTGTCGTTGAGTGTCCGGTCAGATCTGTTGATTACTAGGTTAGGCTGAGCTGCGTTGTTGTGTTTCACTTAACGTTGTTGTAGTTTCCTTAGTTGATCTAGTTTCTTGTTGTGTATGGACTTCTTTTATTGATTCAACAATGAGTTGTTTTGGTTGATAGCGCGTTGTATATTGCCGTAATCATCTGGTTTGAGGTAGCAGGCTAGTTTGTGGTCTAATTTCTGTTTGAGTTTTTGTAAGTAGTCCAGTTCTTGATATTTGGAATTCAGGGTTGCTTTTAGGAGTTTTTTTCTGCGTGTTTTGGATAATACCTGAAAATTGGTTTAAGTTTTTCGATAACTTGACCTTCACAAATTGATGATGATGACAAAACCTTGTCGAAACGTTGTACATTTGATGTTATGTTAAACTTATATTAAAGTTTTTTTTCATTACCCATTCAAGCCGTCTCCAGCCATTTTTAGTTTAGTATGTTTTTTCACACGTGTTAATAATTTTCTTTTGGTAGAACAAATGTAATCTTGCTCACGACGAGGACAATTAAATTTATAAACTGCAAAAGATAATTGCAAAACTGAAGTCTGATCCTTGAATTCAGAGAAAAATCTAAGGCGACAATTAGGTTTAAACGCGCACCTTAGTTGTATCTGTCGGTGATTAGCTGATTCGTAATAATCAAAGAATCAAAAGCATCGTAGATGGTTAAAAGATTCGGGGCGCGGGAATTTTCGGCGTTTCAGTATGATATCGATCATGGTTTTTTATTCTAATTTTTCAAGACATCAACTGGGAATTCGGGGCATGGGCCTCGTGTGCCAGCGCCTAACGACGCCTCTGCAAAGAATATATATAACTTAAAAACAACTACAAAGTATTCTATCAATGAAATAACATGGAAAATCATTTTAATCTTTATACGTAATAAATAACTCAAAAGCTTTTGTTTGTTTATTTGAAGTTAAGCATAAAGCTATACAATAGGCCATCTGTGCTCTGCCTACTACGGGTATCGAAACCCGGTTTCTAGTGTTGTAAGCCCGCAGACATGCCGCTGTGCCACAGCATCTCAAAAGCACGGTGAAGTAGTATTTTCACTAAATTTTCGTGGAATAAAACTTGCAACATAAAACTACAAGCCTGTGAACGTTTTATTTTTATGATATACTTACTTCACATTTGAAGTGTCAATTGTTATTACTGGTTAAAGTGTCCAGAAATGAAAGTTTATGATCCAGCTGATGTACTACAATACACTTCATGCTACTACGTCTATTGTTCAAATACTGTAGGAATTAAGAAGCTTGATCCGAATTCATGATGTCGATGATAATATTATCAACACACCTACTATAACGGAGCGGTTTAAATTGTTGCGTACAATTTGCAAACATTTTTTTATGTGAGTAAGCACAGAACTGCACAATGGGCTAACTGTGCTGTGCCCACCACGGGTGTTGAAACCTGATTTCTAGCGTTATAAGTCCTCAGACTCACCGTTGTACCACTGGGGGCGACCTAATTATAAAGCTTTCTATTCAAAATAATACCCCTTAGTAGCAAAATTAATTAATTTCCAAAACACTGATTTCAGAATATTCACTTCTTCGGAACTGTCATTGTAAATCAAACCAGCTCTCAGCTTTATGGCCCGTTTTAACGGTATATTTGTATACAACGATTCTATGTGAAAACTAGCACAATGTACACTATTATCAGACTTCAAGGGTTGTATTAGAGACAACTGAATGACCAAACATGATTGCTTACTGTAATAAATAGTTTTATTTATTTGTTGTTGTTTTTCAAATTGGTATTTTTGTAACATTTTTCAAAGTGTCTATTTAGATATAGTAACTGTAGAATTTTTTTATCTTTTTTAAGCAATTCTGGTGTATAGAAACTTCTTCTGTTGGAAGAAAATGTATAACAAGGTGATACATACTATCTTCTTCGTATTGGAAATCTCAGCCATCACTATTGGTCTGATGTCAGCCATTCGGGCCCATAACAACAGTTCAGATCCTAAACATTTTTACAGTCTTCATTCTTGGATTGGACTGGGTACTTTAGGTCTATTTTCTTTTCAGGTAAGCATTGCTTCAGTTATAAATTCAAAATTATTTCTAAGCAAATTTGCTGTTGAACTGTAACTTTCAAGTTTTGCTGTGAAAAAAGTTTAGAAGCAAAATTGCAAGCATTCTATAAAACGGGGTTTCCCATTTTTATAATTTTAGAATATGGAAAAATAAAACATAAAAATATCATTTAAAGAGAAAAAAATGTTGTCAAGTTATGCCCCTTACAACATGATCTAAGTAATGAATGAATTAATAACTTTGAATAGGGTGTATAAATATTTGCATTTGAAAGTAATAACACTTTTATTAATTATTCAGATGCGGAAAATGGTCGAGTGTCTTTGTTTTTTCTTCATTAGAGTTACTGTCTAACTGAAAACCTTCACGTTTACAAATTATACAAAGATGCGGATTATACTGTTATAAGAATATCTCAAGAAATACACATGAATATTTGGAATTACTAATAACTGAAAGAGACTAACAAGAAATATACTTCTCTACGGCAAGTGATGATTCGAAAAATAGATTAGGTTTCATATTTATTTGTATAAAACAATAATAATGTACATAAGGTTCCGAACAACTAGTAATTGTGATGGTAGCATTCTTCCTCAATTGTGCACAAATTCCTGTGATGTGCAAGTTAAACCTGTGTGGTAAAATATGCAGCTTATGTGTTGCTTTAAGCAGGTATTTTGGAACGTCTCGGAATTTACAAAACCCACCAACAGCGATCCGTAACATCACACTTCAAGAATTTATGATATATTACGTAAGACAAGCAAATAGTACAATAAATCAAGTCACATAAATTACTTTTAAAAAAGGGGATGGGACTAAGATACAGTATTTCGGCAAATTTTACATATCTAATATTGAAGAGCTATAAAGAACTGAGATTACTGATCAAGACTGGATGTTTACTTGAACTCAATAAAAATCATCTTTCTTTGATCTGATGATCCTGAGGTTAGAAATTAGAAACTACAGGATGTCCGAAAAATCTGGAACCATAAACACTTCAATGAATTTTACAGGATGTGTTCCACATGTTGTCCTTGTAATTCGAAACAAGTTTGGAAGACGATATTTCCATTATTTTTGAACGCTGAGAAACATATTCGTGTCATTGTCAATGGTCCACATTACCAGGTTCCTTAGATTTAGCCAGCAACTTCCCAGCAGAACTGCGAATGATGTTTTTCTCTCTCCCTGGATAGCGTGCGTTAAATTTTGCATCAACTTTCCGCTGGGACCAATTTTCTCTGCGGCACAGTAGGATTAACTCGACCGTCTCATTCCGTAATCAGTGACGTATCTGAAATTAAGAAAAGCTGCAAAACACATTTGGTTCCAGACCTGAAGTATAAATTGCAGTAACGTGGCTGCTGTTTTCACCTCTTATACGCTGTAGAGCTCGTCCTAGTGGTTAGCATAGTGGACTATGGATACATTGTTCCGTAATTCGTACCTTGTTAACACCAGAAGAGACTAAGTAACGTTCACACGTTGGAAACGATGATCACCGGAGAGTTCGTGAGGCACCCAAACACCTTCTTTATGGAGTTTTCACATATTCCTCAGATGTTTATGTATTGTTTCATGAGAGACATGCAATTTCAGAGCCATTTTACGAGTGTATGTTGCCTTGGGTTAGACTCAACAAGCGTTTTCAGAGCATCAATATCAATTCAAACATGTCGGCCCCTGCCATCACGGTTTTTAAGGCTAAAGTCACCTGAACGAAATTTGCTGAACCATCGTTAATACTTATGAACGTTCAAAACACTTCCATAAACTTCTTTGATATGCGGCCCGGCATGGCCAGGTGGGTAGAGTGCTCGACTCGCAATCTGTGAGTCGCGGGTTCGAATCCCCGTCATACCAAACATACTCGCCCTTTCAGCTGTAGGGGCGTTATAATGTGACGGTCAATCCAACTATTCGTTGTTAAGAGTTTGCGGTGGGTGGTGATGACTAGCTGCCCTTCCTCTTGTCTTACTAAATTAGGAACGGCTAGCGCAGATATCCCTCGTGTCGCTTCGCGCGAAATTCATAACAAACAAGCAAATAATATTTGCTATTCTTTGTAGCTACAGAGGCGTTGTTTCCCTTGTTGAATTCAAACAGCATTACATACCGAATCTGTGTCTCGTCGTGTGCCATCACTATAAGGGATTAGAGTATACAAAACTTTACACAATAATATAGGCTACACTAACGTAACGTTTAGGTGGTTCGTTCAGTTATTATTCTTGATGTACGTATTTTAGAGGGTGGTTAATGAAAGTGTTCCAAAACGCGTCATTAATTTCTTGAGGACCTAATAACTTGGTCTCGTTTCTTCTCTTACCCATAAAGCTTAAGACTTGCTTGTTCTGTATAATACATTTTCGTGGTGTATCTTACCACAAATCTTAAATACAATATGGAAATTCCGAAATATGAGAAGATTGAATACGTTCTGTTTTGTCTCCACTTTGTGTCTGAAAAAACTTCTGAGATGTGTTGCTTTGACTTTAACAAACATCATTAAGTGATAGTTTGAGTTGTTTGGTTTTGTTTTATGGGAACATTACTGGGATTCTGGCGCCGTTCCTATTTGAACTGTCGACTAAAGGGAAGGCAACGGCAGGACCCACCACAAACTAATACGTTACTGTCCACCAACGAAGAGTGAAATTGACCATCACATTATACACCTCAACGGCTGAAAGGGCAAGAATGTTCTAAGTCGGGATTCGATCCCGTGGCCACTAGGCTATGCATGGTCGTTTGCTGAATTGATAATGTACAAACAGTAAGCGTGTGATTTCTTTGTTTTCCTTTTTTTTTTATTCGATTTTATAATTTCTATCGTGAGTCTAGTTAGACAATGTTTCATTATAGATAGACATAATGTACATAAAGAACAATAAATTTTTGCTACTATATTTTTCGTTCTAATTTAATTATTCAATTCTTTTCAAGTTTGTCGTTGGTTTTATCGTACTTTTGGTCTTTTTGGCTTGTGACGCCACAACAACCAAGTTTCGTCACCAACTGGAACCGACTCATAGAACGTTTGGATTAATTATCTTCAGCATGGCAGTCGCAACATGTGTTACAGGTCTAATTCAATCTGCTCGTCACAGACTCAGGTTTGACATATTTCTTGTTTATATATTAGTTAGTTGCATGATTTATATACGTTTAACAATACTAAGTGGGACAGCTCTTGTGCAAAGTTTCAACAATAAAACCAAAATGACGACACCAACTTTTCGAGATGCACAATAATCTATTCACATAAAGTTAAATGCATGACAATATACGCTGAAAACAGCATGTTTTGATAGAACACGCTACAGTATCTTCAGGAAACAAGAAGGCATAAAGTTCCTTTATCTAGATAGTAAATATACGTGTAAAATTTACATCTTGTACAGTGACGCCATTTACAAAATCGATTTCCGTAAATTCACTTTCGTGGCACCTAGACCTAAATCTCTATTCAAAATCATTTTGTTTTTAAATTTAAAAACGGATTTGATATAAGAGAATTGTTATAAGCTGTTAAAAACAAAATGATTTTGAATAGAGATTTAGGTCCAGAAGCCATAGAAGTAAATTTGTGGAGATATATTTTGTAAATGACGCTAATGTACATGATGAAATTTACTGTCTATATAAAGGAACTCCTGAAGATGATGTAGGTGTTTCATCAAAACATGAAGATGTTTTTTTTTTAAAGCAATATTCTACTTTTTGTCGGCATGTTGAAATTATTTATATAAATGTTGTGTCAATATATTTTTGTATTTATTTACTTTAACAGACTAAATCATTATTTATGTAACTATTATGTAACTAGCGTATATAGGGTAATTTCGAAAATCGCCAAGTATAATGAAACTATAACAAGTTGATTTCATCTATACGACCTTATTGTCAAGAATATAATGATACCAGGCAAAGAAACTGAAAAAGAACATATAAAATACCATAATTCGTAAACTATAAAATATATATCATGGAAGGCTGGTTATCCCGTCATGCTTTACGTGTAAGAATATATAGTCTGTTTAGACGGCTCCCCGCTAGCACAGCGGTATGTCTGAGGATTTACGACGCTAGAAACCGGGTTTCGATGCCCGTGGTGAGCAGAGCACAGATAGCCAATTGTGTAGCTTTGAGTTTAACTATAAACAGATAACAGCTGTTTTGACGTGTGGGTAACATATAACTTACACTGCTAGTCACGCTCAATTTCCTAACTTTAGCAAGCATTAAAACTAGTTCTTTCAGCTGTTCAGGTAGACAATTATACCAATATAAAGACCACGTGTAAAATATTCAGTATCCATAAGTTTATACACCTGTATTTACAAAAAAGAAAAGAAGAACGAAGTAGTGTGTGGAGTGAAACTGGTATTTTTTTGCCAGCCTGTCAGTGTCCCATTTTCCTTCTTAGATAATGAAGTACAGATTGCAAGAAGCCTTAGGTAATAATTGTTAACGACTAGAAACTAGGGTTGTTTCTAGAACAGAAACATAAGTGATGGAATTTATTCAAAGTTGGATTGGGTGAACATGCTATAATCAAATATTTGTTTGATGTTAAAATATAACAAATGAGTATCTTTTTTTTTTTACGTGTGCTTCTAGAAATCTTTGGTAAATTTAGCCATTGCTGTTGGGAGAACTTCTGGTAACTTAAGACAAGGATAGAGGGGCACATGAATGTTTAACACAGTTTTTGGTGGCGCGAACGAAATATTAAGGTTCGGCTTAGTCTGAGATCATAATATATTTAATAAATGTATCATTTTTTTAAGTTTCTGTTTAATATTTTCAATCAGACTATAAGAGTTTCACTTTTTCTTAGCTCCTCAAACCGTGGCTAAAGAAACATTACAGGAACAATCATTACGTAACATAACTGGTTGAGTTTTTATTTCGTTCAGAAATGTTAAAGCTATAGATATAAAAATATATATATGCCATACGCATATCTTAGTATTTCGTACATTATATCATAGACTTTTAACGTCTTAACCGTATATAAATAATCGCCTATAATGGATATTTGGTCTAGTATAGATAAACTGTGATACGTGAAAAATATCAGTTGTTTCTTTTCTGCTTTAATCCACAAAAGTAAATATTTCTTATTCATATTCTTATTTATGGGATATTCGTATTAATATGTAGCTTGCAGATAACTGGCTTTGAAATCGTATATCATATCCTTATATTAATTATACGTTCTCAAGAATTAGTCCTATGTGGTATTTCTGAACTTTCCCACGGAAGATGCTTGTGTGAATTCCTTTAGGTTCATAATAATGGATTCTCTAATAGCATCAGTTGTGTAAAGACTTAGAAATATATGAATACCCTGTTGTTTTTTTTGTGGTAACGATTAATCGTTATTGCCGAACATGATAATTTACATTGAAACAAGCCTCCGAAGGATGGCGAGGTCACTCTTAGACTACAAGTCTTGACAAAAGACTGTTAAAGCTATATCAGGGACTTCACGTATGTAGTTGAACAGGTTTACTGTTTTTCCTATTTCTTCAGTTATTTTTCTTATGAAAATAATCACTGGTTTTGAAACGTGGCTATGAGCTTATGAGCCTTCGTCAACTATAAATACTAGTTTATTATTTTGTTTATGGTACCAAGATTTACGCGTATCTTCATGGTAATGTCTTTTTGAGTGGGACGTTTTTGTTGTTTTTTTGTCCATAGCTTTCACTTTATAAATGAGGGCGTTAGTCATGATTGGTCTAAGGTGTGGTTTCAGAGCCTGTTTCTGTTCTAAATACTTTGCCATGTGAATTTTTTTCACTCCTACAGAGAACATTGAAAGTTCTTTTCGTCGAAATGTTATGTCATTTAGGTCTACGTCTTTAACAATATCAAATTATGGATATTTCGCTTGAAGAAAATTTTATGCAACATTATTAGCCATAAGTTTAACCGTAGAGAATGTCATTGCAATGTTGGATAGTCAGTAATTCGTCGTGAATCAAATATATATATGAGCTAAGATTGATGCTTGTGGTTTCACAGCTCATGCCAATTAATTAATAAAAATACCAGACATACAATTCGATCAACCTTTTTATTTTTTATATTGATAGCTACGTTTGTTATATAGTATGAAATAGACGGTAAAATATTTACTATAAAGTGACCTTGGCTAATTGATTGGCTTTTCTTGTATCAATACCACTTTTCCGTGAAATTGCAGGTGCGACTTTAAAACTATTACAAGGTTAACAATCAAACTTTAATAGAACATGGACAAACATGTCACTTATCATCAGTCTTTAACAGAGTATTGACAAACATGTAATGACAATTTTTAGTTCTTCCTACTTTTATGCGATTATTAAGCTAATGTAAATGGGGTTTTTCATAATATCCTGAAATTTTTTACATACTGATAATAGTATCCTGAGATTCTTTATATACTGATAATAGTATCCTGAGATTCTTTATATACTGATAATAGTTTCCTGAGATTTTTTTACATACTGATAATAGTATCCTGAGATTTTTTATATATGTATACTGATAATAGTATCCTGAGATTTTTTATATACTGATAATAGTATCCTGAGATTTTTTATATATTGATAATAGTATCCTGAGATTTTTTTATATACTGATAATAGTATCCTGAGATTTTTTATATATTGATAATAGTATCCTGAGATTTTTTTATATATTAATAACATAAAAGTTTATTTCCATTACGTAGTCATATTTTAATGGCCGTTTTAGCAGATACGTAAATAATTATTATTTGGTTAAATGTATACGTTTTACGATATCTGACATTACATCTTGAGCAAGTTGTTAAAAAATGATGTATAAAATAATGTGCAATTACTGTGACTGTTGTCATCCTATTTAAACACAACTTATTCAATTAAATAACGTAGCACAACCTATTTTAATCAGTTCAGTTGAATGGGCGATGATAAAAAGTGCAACTGCGGTGATTCTTAAGTGTTCAATAACAGTTATAACTAGGCAGTATTTTTATAGCTGAGCAATAAATAAAACAATTTAAATTTTCATAAAAATGATATGTTTCAGATTTAACCAATAAAAATTACAAAAAAAAGAAGTATCAAATATAAAACAATCAAAAACAAACTTAAAAACTATTTGATTTTCTTTAGTGAAAATCTAGTTAGTGTTGCAACAGAAAAGAAAGGCACTATCATTGATAACTGCGTCAACAAAGAAATACTTCAATAAAATCTACTCTGTGATGATAGCTCATTTTTAAACTAAAATTTCAATAAAATCCCTTTTCTCATGGATTGTGAACATTATTGAATGTCAAGTATGAGTACATTGTTGTAGAACTGTCAGACAATTCCAGAGAAGGCTGGAGGCCCAATATACTTCCGCAGGAACTAGCAGCTATAACTGCCCGGAGGGCGGGTATTTCTGCTAGTCCAGTTAATGAAGGCAACGAGAACATTTGTGATATTCTTAGGTGCACTGATTTCTTACAGATGCGAATAGTATTATCTCTAATTAGAAGTTTAGTGGAAAATGTATTACGGTGTTAAAATGAATGTTGATCTGACCGAAATTAGGAAAGAGATTGGACAAAAATTGCGCAATGAAACAAAAACGCTCTATTTATTCAACAAATAAAATATGACAACACAAACTCAATCAATGAACGTATACATAAAAATAAAAGACGACTGCACTTAACTCTTGATGTTTAAAGATCTATGTCAACTAAGAATCTAAATAAAAGAATAACTAGACTGAACTAAACAACCCGTTTATATATTCAAACATCACTGAGTGCACTTATTGCCCACATCACCTGGTCATTTTATTGGCAAATATAGAGAAAACCGTCTTCAGTTGTTTCTAAACCTGTATATGACAAGTACTAAATCTAAAGAATTGGCCATCCTCACTTTACTTAGGAAATCCTAGAAATACCAAATGGTTAATTAATGTAAAGTGTGTGTGGCCAGCGCAAGTATAAGGCCACCACATTTCAAAGCTAGTTTCTGCATGTTATACGTTAATACAAGCATCAAACTCATGTAAGTGGGAAAATTTTGGTGAACAAACATTGTTGACCTTTATACACTAAAAAGCAAAGAAACATTTGATATGTTTTACATGCCATGTTTCTTCTTCTCTTTATCTTCCATAATTCTAATCATTAAATTATATTACATAAGAAATCCACGAACCAGTTGTTAATCAATTTGTGCCAGACAAACACACTTCATATCACTACATACATACAGGACAGACAAGCAATAAATAACTGTTTAATAGAAAATATTGCTTTACAAATATATATATATATACATATATATAACACCAAAATATCCGTCTGTCACACTGTATCTCCTAAAGGGTTAGTCGTAGAAATATATATATAAATGTATATTTTCTAGATTACATTCCAGAAAAAGTATTCATTTTTGTAATTCCTAAAAGTTTATATCGATATCAACATCGATCCATCAGTCTTCGTATATGCTGAACAGTCAATCTGAGAAAAAACATATTACCAACAAAAATGTTCATCTGATTCAAAGAAATATTTCGAAGATAGGAACATGATCGGAAAAGACGCATAAAGATAAGAATGTGTTTTAATATATATATTTGTTGTTGTTGTTCATTACATATATATATCATCTCGGTATTGTATGCCTGCATGACTTTATTGTATCATGTAGAATAAATTGCATTGAATATCTCCCCTTTGACACTTCTTATAGAAATGACAACTGTCAAAAATCGCTCACTTCCATAGCATTATTTCCTTGCGCTCAGTAAAATGACAAGAAACAGTGGCATCCACCGGAAAATACCCCAGCAGCTACTTAGCGAAACCGATCGCTCTAATGTGCTGAATGCAAGCATTTCATCAAAAGTCAAAGCTTTTTGCCAACAATGCATTGTATTTAGTCTTCTTTGGTTAAAAACAAACGCAATGCAATTTTCATTATTGACAAGAGACAGTTGTAAACTGTAAACTAGACAATCATATTACATAAACGCTCTGACCCAAGGGATTGGGTTTATTGCACATTTTAATTGGCATCTTATAGCGCAACATAATATATTATAATAATATTTAGTTTTGTATGTCCTGAAAATGCGCTTTCATCCTACTACCTAAATGCGCACGCATTTCGTTTCAACGGGTGAAAATATACTTTAGTAGACATTTTGTATAACAACACATTAAAAACTTATCAAATTTTTAAAAAAAGTCTAACATGAGGTCGTAGAATAACGTTATAAGCTTATTTATTGATAGTAGCCCTATCTAAACTAAAGCAAACACGTGTACTTGTTACAGTGTTAATTTATCTCTTTATCTAATGTAGGTCGTACTTAGTAAAGGCCTGAGACAAGTAGAATTATAGATTTCGGTATATGTGATTAAGATTCTTTTGTATTATTCTAGAAATCCTGTATTTATAGAAGTACTGTTGCAATATAGACCGTAAATGTTTTGCAGGTCTATTAATACGAAATATTCTTTAACACAATTGAATGAATTATACATATACGATGTATTCTTTGGCAAAGATTAAATTGAATTACATAAATAAATCTCTTAACATAGCTAAAATTTCACAATGAAAAACGCGATACAACAATATATATATACATAATTTATATACAGTAAATGAATCCTTTTTATGTGAATGAAAATAATACACGTTTACATACACTTACTTCATATGTTGCCCCCCAGTGAAGAAGCGGTATGTCTGCGGGCTTACAACGCTAGAAACCGGGTTTCGATACCCGTGGTGGGCAGAGCACAGATAGCCCATTGTGTAGCTTTGTGCATAACTACAAACAAACAAAACTTCATATGTTAGTGGCGCATTCCGTCAGTTTAGATTCAATATTTGAGTAAAACATTTCCAGTTTCGAGAATTTATGGAAACATTTATTTCAGTTATATGTGAAAATATTAATAGAAACATTTAATGAAATAATCTTGATTCTAATAAAACATTTTTGTAAATTAAACTCCTTTTTTAGCTTCATGCCAAATTCTTTATGAAAATGCGTTTAGTTCTCATTACTTCAAAGAAAATACTTCCCAGTCATGCAGAAAAATTTAATGAAATATTATTTGTAATTTCACCGAAAAATCCAAGGTACTTTCATTTTAACATGCTGGAGGAAATACTCTTATATTGGCCCGGCATGGGCAGGTTGTTAAGGCGCTCGACTCGTAATCTGAGGGTTGCGGGTTCGAATCCCCGTCACACCAAGCATGCTCGCCCTTTCAGCCGTGGGGGCGTTATAATGTGACGGTCAATCCCACTATTCGTTGGTAAAAGAGTAGCCCAAGAGTTGGCGGTGGGTGGTGATGACTAGCTGCCTTCCCTCTAGTCTTACACTGCTAAATTAGGGACGGCTAGCGCAGATAGCCCTCGTGTAATTTTGCGCGAAATTCAAAAACAAACAAACAAACAAAAACAGACTCGCAACCTGAGGGTCGCGGGTTCGAATCCCCCTCTCATCAAACATGATCACCCTTGCAGCCGTGGGGCGTTATAATGTGACAGTCAATCCAACTATTCGTTGGTAAAGGAGTAGCCCAGGATTTGGCGGTGGGTGGTGCTGAATTAGGAACGGCTGGCGCAGATAGCCCTCGTGTAGCTTTGCGTGAAATACAAATAAATAAATAAGCTAATAAATGATTTACAACAGCACAACTTTGCTAATAAATCTCAGAGTAAGCTGTAGCTTTATTCAATAATTATATTTGTTTTAAAGTTGTGTTTTACACAAAGTATCATATTCAATATAATTTTAGTGGAGGTTACTTTAAAATTATTCATAGAATCAAATTAGATATAATTCTTAATGACGAAACATGTAAACAAGTTCACAGCGTCTACTGGGTATCTTAGTAAGTGGTAATTTGTTGTCTGATGAATAATTAATTATCATTTCAAAATGTATATATTTCAGAGGTTTTCCCCCCAAAAAAACAGTTAGACTTTAGATAGAATGTAACTTTGTACTGCTGTTCACAAATTTATGATTCTTCAAATACTCTAAGAAGTAATGTAACACAGGTTTATTAAATATAACACATGATAAGTAATTGTACCACAAGTTGATTAATTATAATACATTGGTTATTAAATATAACACGGATCTATGAAATATAACAGAGATTGATTAAAGTAACATAGATTAAGTGAATTCAAGTATACAAGGGAAGTATTGGGTAATGATAACAGTTCGAAAATATAATCGAAGAACAATGTATAGCTAAAAACAGATACCAAGTAAGGTAATAAAGGTTAATTCAAAATACATGATGCACACCATAATCAAGAAACTGAATATGAAACGTATTTAAAATTTTTAACTATGGTTCTAAACTGTTTAAGTAGAAAACTAAGAAGTAATTTGCTGACTAAACAAGAAATATTTAAGTAATAATAAGCAGTTTAATAAAACTTTAAATCTTTAAAAAAGGGGTGTATGATAAAACCAGGAATCATTAAGAAAGGACAATAAATTTAATACAGTCTGAACTCATTAAGAAACTATAATCATTTAAACAAAATCTGAAGACTCAAGAAATGATCAGGTGATTTAAAGTCTTTAGGAAAGTTGACAAAACCTGAAACACCATGTAGTTAGTAAGACAAAGACAAACAAGCAACTTTGTCCGCCCATCTAAAGAGAACTAGGATAATCAAAGATGTCCTAGTGCTATTTGTGGAACATCATACAAGCTTCTAGCTGACTAGGCAACCAACATACATGTTCGCTAATTATCTCAAGGATGAATAGATACACAAACATAATAGTTTACTTTATCGCAGTACGTTTTATTTAACTGGAGAGACTGTCTGATAAATAAATATATAGATTTAAATATGTTATACTGAAGCTGAAACATGTACTACTACCACTGTATTTAATGAATGAAACAAAACTCGGCGTTTGATGATGTACTGGTTCCAAACTTGAGACTTTAATAACAGTACTGACCAGTTCTTCAGTAATTAGTGTTGAGTTATTTTAACTCGAATTTGCCTTCTGAACATTTTATAATATATTTTGATATGATGATCTTTGTAAAAATAATTGCATACACCAATCCAATGATTCTCGTGTTTCAGTTTGGTAACGCAGAGAAATTGTTAATATTTTCTGCGTTAGGTAAAGACATAATTTCATTCTGAGGCGAGGGCTTCTAAAATTATAATTGTAGAGAAAGAGCATTATTTGAATAATTTTTCTTGCACAATTCTATAGAGAAGTCTCCGAGCCTAACAACTTGGAGAATGAATATGAGACGTGGTTTCATTTTTACTGTCGTAGTGTTTTGTTTACTTTCGAAATTATGTGTTTTAATAATTAATCTAATTAAGATACTGTCAGTAAAAACTGTAATGTCCGTAGAAAGAAAGTGGAGCTAATGGAAGAAATAACTTATTTCAATAATTGTTTTTAATATAGAATTATTATTCAATGAACTATTAACTTACATTTTAAATGAATTTATATTTATATATTTTTGTTTTATGGTGCCAGTACATTAAGTTTCAAATATATCAAATTTATTTCGTTTTACATTTTACTCTCGATCTCAGACTTGTATTATAATTAACGACTTTGGCCTTTCATGACTCAGACATAACTAACTGATAATGATAACATAGCGTCAAATCACCTGAAACTAAAGTTACCCAAAACAATACTTTTTTTTCAACGATCATTTTAATCAGTTCATAAAAATAATTCCTTGTAACACATTTAATAGAGCAAAGCTATAAAGTTTCAGTTTTGAACCTAATTTCTTTCTATAAAACACAAAATTAAATTGTCCAAAAACATATGTGTTAACTTTGAACAAACTCACATCGTTTATTAAGTTTGAAACTGTAGTTGATAGTGGTTAAATCTAACACTTTCTTTATGAAGTAGATGCAAAGACAAAGCTGATTTTTTTTTATTTACAACAAAATGAAATTAAAATTTAATATACACTGACTAAACACCGCGTGTGATGATTCTTTCCATCAAACAGAAAACTCTGGAAAAATATGTTTACTGTCACGACTGATGCATTATATAGCACAGTCGTTATTAAATTCTTGTAATAAAATGCCAATTAAATTAAGCAGACATTGCTTTACGAAAATTGGAAGCCTACTTTATGAAGTCGTGGCTATCAAAGAAACAGATGTACCAACATATCTGATTGGTTACCAAGCCAAGATTCAAAAACTTAAATACATTGTTTGAAGTTGCATTTTTGATATTTTAGATTTAAGTCTTTAATAATCTTATTGTTATATCCAAAAGTAGATCTTAATTCCACTTCCTTGGCCAATAAGCATGAGTTAGTACATACAAAAATGAAATTGATATTAATACCCATTTTTTTGCTTTACCTTTAGAAACAACATCCGAAGATTAGAAACAAAGGTAAAATACCTATACAAGTGAGGTCAATTCAATATTTCTGTCCGATTTGGTTTTCACTATCCATCTGTACCTATTTTAAAATATCTATATCCCTTTTATTGTGAAATTCTGCTTATATATAAAAAACATACATGTATCTTTACACTGAAAGTCAAGTACAAGAATAATTTTAAGCTTGGATATTGTACAGATTTAATAGTCATGGTTTTATAAAGTAGGTTAATGATGTTCGTATACTCTTCTCTTCATCTGATAGTCATGGTTTTATAAAGTAGGTTAATGATGTTTGTTTCACTGACAATTTTGATGTAAAGGCTACAGCACACAGTATATGAACCTGAAGTATTTAATAGAACACGTTTATAACAAGTGCATCATTAACCTACTTTATAAAACCATGACTATAGATGAAGAGAAGGGTATACGAACATCATTGAGCTTGCTTTATACAATTTTCTGGCATGGTCTAGTGGTTAGGCCACTTGACTGATAATTGGTGGTTCTCAGGTTCGAATCCTCTTCACAAAACATGCTCGCCCTTTTAGTCGTGGGGACATTATAATGTGAAGGTTAATGCCACTATTCGGTGGTAAAAGAGTAGTCCAAGAATTGGCGATGAATGGAGTTGACTAGTTGCCTTCCCTCTAGTCTATAACTGCTAAATTAGGGACAGCTAGCGCAGATAGCCCTCGAGTGGCTTTGCGCGAAATTCAAAAACAAAACCAAATCAAACAAAACAATTATCACTATTAGAGATAAATAGCAGTAACAGAAGTTTCACTCTACTTTACAAAATCGTGACTATGTTAGGCCTAATTTCCATAAAATAATACCGTTAACATTATTCTGTAAGTTATTTGGAAAAGGTTCACTAAGCAAATTCTCTTTACGACCACTGCTCTTGTCATCTCTAATGGTGAGAGTACTCATAATGAATCCTTTAAACATTATTAAGTGCAAAGTCATCACTTACCTTTTATGTCGTGTCATCATCGTTAGAGTAGAAACAAACAGGGAAACTTTTATTTTACAACCTAATGTTTTCTACGAGAGTTTTATTTCACAGTTTATAAGCATTAACAAGATTAATTTTAGAAACGTTGAATTACTGAGACAGCTCAGGATTTCATTATGAAAGGAATCAAAATAAAGAGATTTCGTTTTAGAATTATTTTCTTTGAAAGTGAATGAATGAATGTCAGATTCAAACTTAGTAAAACAGGCTAAGCTATCTGTACAAAATATAAAATAACGTGGACTTAACTTCTGCTTGTTTAAAAGCTGTGTTAGTTTATATCGATATTCAACCTTGTTAGAATTTCACAATGAAAAGTTCTTGTAATAATTAAAAAAAAGAACTGCATAAGTAAGTTCACATTGGTTATAAACGACTTACTTAATTCTTTTAAGTTAAGCACAACTCTACACAATGGGCTATCTGTGTTCTGCCCACCACGGGTATCGAAACCCGGTTTATAACATTGTAAGTCCGCAAACATGCCGCTGTGCTACTGGGGGGGGGGGATGAACTGAAATGTTATATCCAAGTCTTAATCCCTATACGTAGTATCCTAGATGAAATCAATTTTAGAATACAATAGCACAGATAGTCCATTGTGTAGTTTTGAGCTTAAGAACAAACAAGCAGTACTTTAAAATGTATATACGGAAGACATGTGGTAACAGTAACACAGTGTTTAGTCTTAGCTAAGTTTAAACAGAAGGAAAGTTTTAAACACACGAACAGTATTTCCTGTTCTAATCAACTGCGAAAAACACATCGTGTTTTATAACATTATTTTCTTTATTTGTACAATGTTTGTCAGTCCCCAATAGCATGACTCGATGATCATGTTAAAGTTATGGACATGACTCTAAATGTTTCCTGAGAAATCTACTAGTCCCGCACCATGACTAAAACACCTACTAACATAGCACATGGGTATTTTCGGTTTCGTTAACTACCTATATTACGCTTGCCTATTGATTGATATTTCGTCTAAGATTATTCAACTTACTTTCTGAAAGCAGAACGAGATATTAATAAAGTAAAAGAATTTGTGGAGAGCTGTGTAAATTCTAGAACTGCAATATCTGCAGTAATTAAGATGGATGAGAATATTTTAAGCTATGAAAACGTTCCTATTACGTACAATTTTTGCACTAAGAATTCAAATGTTTTAGGAAGAACGAGTTCTACATTAAAAAAAAAAGACTCATAAGCTTCGTTTTGTCAGAACAACTGGGAAGTTTAAGGAAGAACAACTTGAAGGAGGCCCATTTCATTTCATGTGATTTATTTTATCTTTTCTAGTTATGGCCCCAAGTAACTTGCCGTATTCCCGGTTGCGCGTAGCCCTGGTTAGAGCTCCACCCGCACCCCCACCACTACCCCCGAATCTCTAGAAGATTAATATTTAAAACTCAGATTTCGTGAAATTTTTAAAACCAAAATTTTTCACCCACTTCATCTTGTTTGCATGCATTCAATAAAGTAAATACACATGTTTAATGTAACATTAAATTCTGAAATCTGCGTTTATACGAAAAATATTTATCATTTAGATGCATGGTATATTATGGAGTTATATAACAGCCTGTTCGAATCCGTAAAACTCGAAAATCGGTAGGGTTAAACTAGGTTAGATACCTTAGGGAAAAAAAAAGAGTTTACAGAATTTCTAAACCTTTTATTGTTGCTGTTGAGGATTTAGTATTCAGGAATTACAAATTTTATTGTTGCAGTAGCTTAGTTGACTAAAATATTTGTCCATCGAGCAGTCTCGAGTTCAAATCTACCACCATCTCATTTTTTACTTCTTCAGAATATTTCTATATCAACTTAAAGTTTAATAATAAACTATGATCAGAATCGAACCTTTTTTTTTCTCTTTAAACTGTAATGTTCCCGCCCATTATTTAGATTTATTTCTATCTGATCTTACATTGTAACCAGATAAGTGTTTTCTAGCATGTCTAAAATGGAATACATCCTTTATTATTATTATTAGTATACATCTCTTCCGCTATATAGGCTAATCTTAATACAGGATTTTTTAAAGTTTTTGTGTAAATCTGTGTTGTTTTTGTGTGCGATGTCAATGACATCTGATACAGAAAAAGTATTAGCCTTTCAAAAGTTTGTTCCGAGATTTTGCTCAAACCAACGCTGGTAAATGAACGATCCGGTCACACAAAGAGATACGTAATTCCCAGAAAATCTTTATAAAACCTAAAATTGAACTTCTGGAAACTGTAAAAGCGCTTTTGGTGCTTGTTATGCAAGAAGAACTCATTAACAGGTCACTTAAATAATTCACAAAGAACTCATTAACAGGTCACTTAAATAATTCACAATAAACCATTAATAGAAAGTTTATATAATGCAACACGAACCATTAATAGGACGCTCAAATAATTGCGAAATACCATTAATAGAACGCTTAAATAAATCATTTGATTTCTATTGTAATTACAAATCTGTCAAATTACTTTGCAGATATTTCCTCAAGCTCAAGTTTATTATGATTTTCAAATATAATGTCAAGATTTATATGAGTAATTTTATTTCATGTGCACAATGAAACACTTTAATACTTGAAAGCAAAGACGAGTTACATCAAAACGGTTTGTTTAAAACTCAACACATGTTTAAAACGCTGTCTCTCCACAGTTTCGAAAATTATGGTACAAACTTTATCAAACAGAGTCAAGATTTATCTGATAGTTTATTGTAAACTAAAGTCCAAACATATGTCATATCAACATAAACAGAAATGTTTAACATTTTGAGTTTTTTCCATCAATAATATTAACCCTCGCTGCAACTCATAGAAAAGATGGTGGTCGCCCTTCAACAACAAAGAATAACAACATGACGTTTAGATCAGGATCTTTCGGGTGTCCTCCAATGGGTCAGCGGTAGGTTTACGGATATATAACGCTAAAATTCGAGGTTCGATTTTTCGTGATGGACAGAGCGCAGGAAACCTATTTTATAAGTTTGTGCTAAAACAAACAAGGAAAATCCTTTTGATTTTCTTCGCTTAATTGTTGAATTTCTAATAAACTAAATCATAACACCAACTATATTTCATAAAACAATAGCATTATGTATGCTTTAAACATTACATTCTTTATTCGGTCTCTTAAGATTTCGGCCCCCGGGTGCTTACGGCGCTCGACTCGCAATCTCCGTCCCACCAAACATGCTCGCCCTTTCAGCCGTGGGGGCATTATAACGTTACGGTCAATCCCATTATTCATCGGTAAAAAAGTAGCCCAAGAGTTAGCGGTGGGTGGTGATGACTAGCTGCCTTCCTTCTAGTCTTTCACTGCTAAATTAGGGACGGCTAGCGCAGATAGCCCTCGTGTAGCTTTGCGCGAAATTAAAACCAAACTCTTACTATTTATTTTCATGGATAAGAATGTGTATAACCACACCATGTTCATTATATCTAGGGTACTAGAGGGCGCTACGGAAGAAAGAAGGTGTTGGATAGATAAGCTGTTATACTGTTATATGTTTTTGAATAGTATTTAATATTGATTTCATCGTTTGTAGTAATTTGGGCTAAGTAACAAAAGAATAACTAGGTTTAGAAAGATTGGTAAATAATAGGGTTAAAGTTTTAAATAAATGCTTAGTGGTTTAATTTCACTACGACATGAGATTAAATGTAGGACGTGTAAAGATACTTTTACTAGTTTGAGGTTAAACTGTAATTCGCTTTACTGGTAAACCGTAAAACAGATTAAATACATTGTTTTATTAAACAAATCCGATCTAAAGACCAGTTAATTGTATTTTCTTGTTTTAAGGATTATCTTGAGTGCTCAAAGTGGTGAGTAACGCGGGGGTACGTGTACCCCACTTCTATAATTTGGCATTTTGCGTATCGTCACTTCTTGTGCATGATCATTCCATTGCATTGTGTTTAAGACTTGTTCAATTTCCAACGTATCAAGAGCTTGGAATCAGTCAGAGTTGCCAGAAATATCAAATTTCTTAATCTATTTACCTATCCTACTTGTTTGAAAATAAATTCTCATAAAAAATTATTATGCTCAAACAGTGTTTTTTTTTCTTGCAAAGTTTGTATACTTAGTACTTTTGGTGCATCTTTGGTACAGTAAGATGGTACTTTTGAAACGAATATTTGATAAAACAGATTAGTATCGCAGGTTAGTTGGGTACGGCCGTGACACAGCCAACTCTGAAATTAGTTGCTGCTAGTATACTCGTGAGAACAATTTCGTCATCGCCGTAATTCGTGCAGGACTTTAATAACTTTCGGAATACTTTATGTGTACTATGTACCTGTGTTCACGTGTACACTTTCCTTTCTTACTTCAAAATAAGTGACAATAAAATTTGTCATGGATAAGTAGATCATACAAAAACGTAAAGTTGAATCTGATGTTGAAAGGCTTGCATCAAGTTTGGTATCCGTAACTGAAGAAATCAATATTTGTGAACACAGTAAACACACTGATGCAAACATCGGAAAAACAACCTCAAATGCCTCTGTACCCGATTGTGACATGACTGATATTCCTAAGTGTTGGTCCTGTGATCAGTTTAAAGAAAAAATGCGTGAATATGATTGGCTTTACACAAAACAAGGTAAACTTGTTTATCGTGTGTATAAGAATATTCGACGTTAGGTGCTGACAAAACTCAAGGCTTAGGTTTATGCCGTAAATAGCAAGAAAGCTACTGGTGAGACAACATAGAAACAACAAACACAGTTAAGGAATAAACACAAGAAGCGCACTGTACATAAAAAAAAAACATAAGAAATTACATATGCAACTTCCAGAACAGCATTGGGAAATATGGTAGTCAAACAGAAATACTCGTGCTTAGAATCCACTTGTCTTGTGTTTCGAACAGTTTACAGTATATGCAAAGCTGAACGTGAATTTACTGACTTGCTCGATGGAATTGACATGGGACGTGTTTTACACAGTGACCATTCTTGTGCAGACATTAGTGTACATATTGCTAATGCTATGAAAGAGATATTAGTGACTGAAATAGTAAGCTAAAATTCAAGATTGGTATAATGATTGACGAATCATCACCAACAAGTAAAAAAAACAGCTTTAATTATTTGCATCAGGGCTGTATGGCTGGATTTTCCTGCATTGTTTAGACACTTTGGAGTTGCTGAGAATGACCTTAAACGTAGCTCATCAGAAAGAGCTCAATACCGAAGCCTGAAATAACGTATAACTGATGTTTCAATATTAATCAATACGGGTTTAATGTTGGATGCACTCACAGGGTTGGAAGATTTGTCGCTGGAACTACAAAAACGGTCGGTGACGTTATCAAAAGCACACAAACTAATTGATCGAAAACATCTAGTATTTCATTCCATGATCAACAACCCAGGAGAATATCAGACAGCACGGGATGCGGCAAATACACTGTATTTTTGTGGTGCACCCTTTACAGAGGGTCAAGGCCACCTCGATTACCAGGCATTTTATAATAGGTCGTCAAGAGATTAATGTCGCGTTTTGGAACACTTTCATTAACCCCCCCCCCCAAAAAAAAAACGTACATCACGTATAATAATTAAACGAACCACCTAAACGTCACGTTAGTGTAACCTATATAATGTATAAAGTTTAGTATCTTCTAATCCCTTATAGTGATGACAGACTACGAGACACATTCGGCATGTAATGCTGTTTGAATACAAAAAGGGAAATAATGCCTCTATAGCCACAAAAAATTTCAAAGAAGTTCATGGAAATGTTTCCAACGTTCGTAAGTGTCAACGATGGTTCAGCAAATTTCGTTCAGGTGGCCTAAAATATTAAGTGATGTAATAGTTTTGCATTTTCTCTTAAGAAACTTAAAGTAACCTAAAACAATATATGACCTAACGGTTTTAGTTTTTGTCTGTAAACGTACGGTAAGCTAATACACAAAGTGATATAACAATTTTGAAGATTATCTCTTATAGGTTGTGACCTTATAGTTTTCAATTTATTCTGTAAGAATAATTAAAGTAACCTCAATGATTTTCACTTTAATATTTAACCATATTTAACGTAACCAAAACATTAGGCGACGTAATGTTTCAGTTGTTTCTGTATACACATGGTAAAATAAAACAGTAGTTGACCTAAGGGTTTTTTATTTTGTCTGTAAACGTACTTAAGATATCCTAAAACACTAAGTAGTATAATGGTTTCAAATTTAGTTTTGTAAACATGTGGTTACCTAAAACGCTGTTCTTAAATGAACACGTCAGTTTTCATAGCGATGCCTAAGGCACTGCCTAATGGCACTGTTCTCGTGGGCTGTGTTGTTTTACTAGAAGAAATATTAACAAGGATACCTATACTTTGTAAATAATAAATTAAATAAATGTTATTGGGCGTAAAATCTAAAGCGGCAAGTATAAAAACTTTAATTGTTGTTGAAAAATTGATACAACATTTTTAAGCACATCAACTTAATATTCGTTCCACAGATTAAATTGAAAATAATTACAGCGACTGTACTCTTTAGTTTCTAGATATAAAACTGCACGCTCATTTTTGTTGTTCAGAACAAAGCTACGCAATGGGCTATCTGTGCTGTGCTTACTATGCATATCTAAACCCGTTTTTTAGTGTTATAGGCCTTCAGACTTACCGTTGAGCCACTGGGAAATGATGGCAAACTATAAGTATAAATGAATCTTCTTGTTGTAAATACGTGCTACTTGCATCCTTGGTTATAATAGAAACCAAAAATTACATCCATAGCCTATTGATAATATATTACTAAGGTTTTGGCATGGTGACTTGTAGTATGATGATGTTTTGTTGTATAGTTTGATGAAATTTAAATATTTTGTCCAATGTAAAGCAAAAGTGGTATATTAGTTTCAACAAAATTATTCCTGCCATTTTGTATCTCATTGATTTTCACTGAGGTTGTATCTACTACATATGCATATATATATATATTAAAGTCATATATATATTAAAGTCATCATAGTAGTTACTTACTTGCTAACACATAATCATCACCAAGGTAATTACTAACCAACAATCAGTCATCATCATAGTAGTTGAGCCACTTATCTGTTTCTTCTTGGAGCCTTATTGTTCATCTTGAAGTGTAGTCATTGATTGTATGTATGTATATGTGTGTGTATATATATATATATATTCACTTAACTCTACTGCTATAAAAGTTGCTATAAACTTATAATTCGTTTAAACTATGTTAAAAGTGTTTACAGGCTAAATACGTTTACAAACTAAGTTTTAAAATTTCTCTAAAGCCGGTAGGTTTAGAATTTTTATATAATCTATACTTATATATAAACTTACTTTGTAAACATGCTTTTAGCTACTTAGAATTTAAAAACATTTATATGGAAATAAATGTATATGTATTAAATATTTAATATCTGTTTATACACATAAATAAGACATTACTTGTTATTACCAGTTCCAATCCAGAAGAGACATTAATACATTTGCCAGTGTTAGTCACTAATATAATAACGAACATTATATATAGTACATTAGCCAATGATAAACAACGATATCTGTTACTATACTCACCAATAGTCGACACAACGGTTCCAACAAAATAGAAAGCTCCAGACATATCCCAACGAGGACGTTTGTTGACTAAGCCAGCCTGAGAAGCGTATCCAAATTCCCGCAGTAACTCTTCCAGGTCGGTCTTGTTCACTGTTTCGTTGTACTTGACCCAGAAATTGGCCAGTACCGTTTTGTAGTGCTGGCGGCTAAGGTGCTCGTGGCCACTTTCTGCAAAATGAAAGGCTACTGCTCCAAATAACATATACGCTACCATACAAACAGCAAGTAAAAGAAAACGCGCGTTGTCCTCGTGAAGATGAATGATTTTACAACAGCCCCGTTTTGTCTGGGCCATCACACTTCCAGGCCTGACCTTAAAGTTCAAATACACATAGATTCTACATTTTTGGCGAATGGACAATTCTCCAACTGTTGAAATAAGGTCGTGTAAAAAGAAGCTTTTCCATCTTTTGAAAGCTTTGATGCAACTAATAAATCTCAGGGCACTTAGCTGAAAACACTCTAGCGGAGGCAGTATTTCCTTTCAGGATACAGCTTACCGATACTAATTAAATCTCTGCATGACCATATTCACTTGATAGAATCAAATTCAAATGTTGGAAAGCGTGACATTTTTGTAGGGTTGGAGAATCCCTAAGATGTCTTATCTTCAATAACACGAGTAATACTCTGTTGCAAATTATCTCTGAGTAGGAGGCAAGAAACTGTTTTCGTTGAGCTGTAACTGTTGTTTGCCAACTACATGTGAAATTGAATGTTAGATCCATATAATGTGCTCGAGTGGAGGTCACTTTCCCACTAGTCATACTTGCTAACTGTCTAGTATACTGAAAAAAATATTCAGCTTCATGTCAACAAGTTCACGCAACCACGTGCTGTTGTTCAGACTCGTCCTCCCCTCACTCTGACTGACTATGTTGCTGTCGCTTGTGGATTATGAGTCTCGATCTCAGCGCCACTACACGACTATTCGAGAATTTCTGTCAATCGATCAGGTTTCGAAAGGCCGCGACAAACAAATATTTTTCTGTGTTGATCAAGAGTAAAGCAGAGAAGATGTATGGTTAGAGGTTAGGAGAGTTTGAAGAAACAATCCTGTAGTCAGTTTTAGTTACAGTGTTTCGTTCATCCAATGGGAAATCATTCGGTCTTCTCTTTTGTCGCAATAAGAAATATACAGTTGTTTTTATAAAGAGTAAATTCAGAATTTTAGATAACACTTGATACATTAAGATGATAAAAATATGCCTTAAAGCTGCTCTCAATTACAACGTTGAAATAAATCGTTTAAGGTTGGAATTTCCGCCTACATTACTGGCAATTCACTTAAATTCACTACCAGGCTATATTATTTAAATATAACGTATATATTTAGAAATTTCTATGACAGCTTTTTGTTCAGTAGGGGATGTTATGAAATAAATTTGTTTTATGTATGATATTAGCTGTTCATTGTCTACCTAGACTCGATGCAATTAAGTAAAACATTTAATGGCCAAATAACTAGATGTTATTAGCTAACTATATGGCTGTCAATTACTCCCCCATCATAATAGATGTCATTATGACCACTGCCTGATTTTAGATGTTATCATTTAGCCACAATTCGATGTTAACTTTTGTATTAACTTCTCACTATCTATCTGAGATTCCTCCTAGATTTTGTGTCAAAAAATAAATCTATATAGTTTCAGGTGGTCAAAGTATAACGATAAATAAAAGCAGCTTGCCAATATTTGACTATCGTTATGAAATTAGCTCGTCCATATATGACTATGTGTTAAGAATCTGCCATCAGCAGACAAAGGATTATGTTAACTGTCACTATCTTCCCATGGGTAAACTTAAAGGAGCAAACGCTGACTACAACTGGCTCACTATCTTAACAAAATCAGACTAACTAAGAAACAAAAGAAACATATTTTTGAGCTATTTTTACCACAAATCTGTAAAGAAATCGTTAAAAACATTTCATAATATTTGAGGAGATATGATAAAACAATATTGTTTCAATAAACAGATAGCTAGACATGGTTTTTATATTAATAAAGTGACATGCAGTTCATTATTGTTATAAGACAAGGCTGAATGAACAATTATTGTTTTGAGAACCAAACAGAACAAATAATCATTGCTTTGAGAACCAGCCAGAACGAACAATCATTGTTTTCAGAAACAGATCGAAGAAATAATCATTGTCTTAAGAACCATTCAGAACGAATAATTATTGTTTTGAGAACCAGACAGAACGAACAATCATTGTTTTAAGAATCAGCCAGAACGAACAATCATTGTTTTCAGAAACAGATCGAAGAAATAATCATTGTCTTAAGAACCATTCAGAACGAATAATTATTGTTTTGAGAACCAGACAGAACGAGCAATAATTGTTTTGAGAGCCAGACAGAACGAGCAATAATTGTTTTAAGAACCAGCCAGAACGAACAATCATTGTTTTCAGAAACAGATCGAAGAAATAATCATTGTCTTAAGAACCAGTCAGAACGAATAATTATTATTTTGAGAACCAGACAGAACGAACAATCATTGTTTTAAGAACTTAGACATGAGTTACATGAATAAACTAACGCAAGAGTTTATTATCGGTTCAATAAATATATTTTTTTTACCAAACATATAAATGTAAGATATCTTTATGTTTTAAATAAATTTAGTTATAACAGTTTATTGTGGTTAAGAAACATAAATATAAATGATACAACACCATTGCTTTAACAAACTCACGCTATTGTCATTCAAATTTGCATCTTGTTTCAATAACATCACATGGGAATTCTTTATCGTTTTAACAAACAGATATGGCGGATCCTTATTGTTTCAATAAGTTATGTGATATACCATTATTATTTTAATTAACTTTCATTACATTTCACTATTGTTTCAACGAACAGCCCCCCCCAGTGGCACAGCGGTATGTCTGCGGACTTACAACGCTAGAATCCGGGTTTCGATACCCGTGGTGGGCAGATCACAGATGGCCCATTGTGTAGCTTTGTGCTTAATTACAAACAAACAATTCAACGAACATGACAGACAATTACAATACGTAGGTCATCATACCAATAATAATCATATACAATAACAGCACGTAGGTCATCATAGCGATAATAATCATATACAATAACAGCACATAGATCATCATAGCGATAATAATCATATGCAATAACAGCACGTAGGTCATCATAGCAATAATAATCATGTACAATAACAGCACATAGATCATCATAGCGATAATAATCATATACAATAACAGCACATAGATCATCATAGCGATAATAATCATATACAATAACAGCACGTAGGTCATCATAGCAATAATAATCATATACAATAACAGCACATAGGTCATCATACCAATAATAATCATATACAATAACAGCACACAGATCATCATAGCGATAATAATCATATACAATAACAGCACATAGATCATCATAGCGATAATAATCATATACAATAACTCAGTACTGTTAAAGAAACAGACATAAGAAACCAATAAACTCATATGAATACCACCGAAGTTGTAAACACACTTTCCTACACTATTTATGCATCAAACTGGTCCGTAAAGTTTTTTTTTATATAGTGACGTATGAGTCACTCAAACAAATGTAAACAAAACTACCGCCAGTATTGTAATTAATATCACTAATTACTGCTATATCTCTTTATGCATATTACTTACAAAATTGAGTGACTTTTCCTCAATTTCTTTGGTCAGTTCTTTATATGGAATGACGTGACAAACAAAAGCATAAAATTATTCAACGTGACGCAACATACCCCCCCCCCCCCAGTATATCAACTAGTTGGTAATCTAAAGGTTAAAATTTTAATATGTAGAATATTGGTATGGTGTGTACTCATTTTCCAAGCTGGCGAAGCATGATTAAAATTAATTATACTTGTCATAAGACAATTGTATTAGGCCTATTATATTTTTTTAACACTACAGTCCTTACTTAGTCCCTTAGGGACTTTCAAGAATTAAAAGAGTGATGAAAATATTCCAACTATATTATGTTCGCCACTCTTTTAATTATTGAAAATTCCTGACGGACAACTAAAGAATACAGTGTTAGAAAACTATAATAGACCTAATACTAATTAATTATGTAGAACATTTTTATTTCGACGTGAGAAACCATTTTAACAAACAGCTATAACGGCCTATTATTGTTACAATAATGGCATGTAATCAAATTACTGTTGCAAGAGTTATGACGAACAATATGACAATAAACTTATATGATAATTTAAACATATAGATATGGCCAACAATAATTGCTTTAATATCTCCTGTTGCAGTTGTTTATTATTTCAACAGACGAAGAATATAACTAATGCTATAATAAAGTCAGATGATCATTTAAACAAACAGATGTGGCAGACACCGAATGTTTCAGGAAATCCACATTACAGTTTATTGTTGTTTTAATAAATAAAATGCCCCCCAGTGGCACAGCAGTATGTCTGAGGACTTACAACGCTAGAAACCGGGTGGTGAGCAGAGCACGAATACCCCATTGTGTAGCTTTGTGCTTAATTACAAACATTAATAAATAAACATTGTTGACCATTCTTGATTCAATAAAACCGCTCGAGAGTTCGTTGTTGTTTTAATGATTGTGACAGAAGAGTTTATTATTACTTTAAAAATCGTATATTACAACACATAACTGTTTTAACAAAATTCATAATTTTTGCTCAACATGCACTATTTACCAAAGTTATATTGCTTAACTGATTGAAATAACTTACTTTTAAGTGTCTAACAGGCCTATTAATCTGAATTTTTATGTGAATCCAATGATGTACTAATTACTGCATAGAGTTCTTATGGGTCAGTAGCTGAAAGAGCCAGCGAAATGTAATCAAAATGTCCTGTGGACATTTGTGCTGTGCTGTCCACACTGTGCTGTGGACATTTGAAGAAAAAAAGGTTATTGATGCAGCATTAGCGGTATAAAGTTCTGAAAATTTTCACATCATCTGCTCATGCCAGTCCTACTGTACGTATAATATTTTCAAAACGAGACTTTTGTAGGTGATCCTGTAAGCTAACTACTTAACCTGTACGTATAATATGATATAATAAGTGTAGATTACTGGGGGTGCTTATATGGTATATTAACACAGTTGCCCAAAATAACTTCCCACTCCGTGTGAATTTTTGAACATGCTCTGAAAAACTAAATTGAGTATTTAGCATTTCACACATTACCCATTTAAGGATCGTAAATTATATACCAACACAACTACTTCACATAGAAGACTTCAAGATGGTAGATTTCATAAGCGAACTTTAACCTATAAGTCTCTCATAACAATCGTGAAAGTACAGTTTCAGCTGTCATGCTACCTTGAACACCGAAATTGAGTTGAAGAACAATAGGAAAAATCACGTGGAGCGAAGAAACTGAGCATAATATTTCCTTCAAGTTTGATATTAACCTCGAAAATTCCTTACCATAAGAACGATAGAGACATATTTATGTCGGTTTGTACTTGGTCTAATATTGGTAATGAAGAAACTTATGAGTTCCGAGTTTTATTATGACTTTCTGGACAATATATTTCTGTTTAAACCTGTGAAATGTTATAAATGATAACGATATTAGTCGTTTATATAAAAATTTCATTCTTCTCCGTAACGTCCTTAATCCCAACTAGTTTGGGGGTCAGCCGTTAATTTTGTAAGCCAAGAATGCTTACACGCGAGTAGCCGGCCCAGACGGCAACCATCTAGGGCGAGCATGTTCGGTGACGGGGATTCGAACTCATAATCTTCAGATTGGCATTCAAGCCAATGAGTTTAAATAGAAATAGCGTTCAAAATCTTCCTTGGCCATCTAGACGTCGACATCCCCAACGTTGATCTATTTGTGCTTATTGGGACATTTTGGGGTGCTAAATGAGAGAACATATCTCGAACTGTTACTACACTTGAAGATATTTGCAAGGGTAGTGTAGGTCGAAGTAATACAAGGTTAGATGTGAAATGTTAGTGAAAGAGGTGAGGCTGTGAGTAACGTCAAATGTAGGCACATTTCTTATTAAAATAGCACAACATTCTCTTCTCCAAGTTTGCTGTCCGAAAGCATTTAGTAATACAAAATGGGTAACAATACAACAGTTATACCTTTGAATTAGGTAGCAATAATGAAACAAGACAAAACACACGGTTAAGCTTCTAAAGCTGTTGTTACTATAAAAATAAAACGAACAAAAAGAAATCAAAATACACAAAGGATTCATTGAAGAAATGTCAACATTGTCTTATACAACACTTAAAAATACCAACTTCTATCATTGCTTTATTAACAGTGTTAGGTTTTCAACTACATGTGTCTCAGCGTACGGAGGTCTGAAACGACTTAGTGTTTTTAAGCGTTTCTACGGCTGTCAATGTATTTCTGATGATTTAACAGATGAAGTTCATATAATGTTTTTGCTAACATGTTGCATTGGTTTTAACTGTTCCAAGATTCTAGAATGTTCAAAACTCTATCAGTTTAATAGTCTTTTTACAGGTTCAAACGTGTATATTGTTTCATGTTCATCTCCAAATTAAACTGTTAAGACTGTTTCAATAGTTCCATGCATGTTAGTGTGTGCTTTAAATGATTGGTTGTTTGTATTTAAACACAATGGGCTATCTTTACTCTGTCCACCACGGGTATCGAAACCCGGATTCTAGCGTTGTAAGTCCGCAGATATACCGCTGTGCCACTGGGGAGGGGGGCTTAAAATGAGTTCATAAATAAGTTCTTTAAATTCCGCCTTATTTCTAAGTTAGGGGTAAAAAAAACATTCTAATAAAGATGTATTACCAATACGTTAGGAGTAAAAACATCCTAATGAAGCCGTATTACCGAAACGTTAGAGGTAAAAAACATCCTGATGAAAGTGTATTAATAAATATATTTCTAGAGTTAATGTTGATCCAGGAAGTATTCATCAACTACTCCTTCAGTCAACATTACTAAACTTAAATACGAAGGTACAATGAAAAATTTTCAAACACTTTGTTTAGTGTTATTAAAAGCTTACTTCAGTTTTGCTCATATAAAGCATCATTTTCCATTCTTTATTGTTTAATGTAAGATTTTTTACGAAATCACACTCTATCTTCAGTGTCAAGTTATTGCTATAACAAATTAATTATTTTTGCTGTAACGAATTTGTTATTACATATTTACTTTAATATCAACGTTTGTTTAGATTAAATTTATATTTAGAAACATACATAGCTTATACTGTTAAATATTATTGCAAAACTTCCGCCTATTCTCCAAAGTTGTAGAAGGTTCTCGAGAGTAAGAATCAACTATATATGTGTGTACGTAAATACTTGTTAGCGCCAGTATTGTTACGTAAAACTGAAATTTCTAGAAAACCTCTACACGCCTATAAATATAACCAACGCGCCGCGCCAAAAAAAGAGTATCTATTATGAGTTCGCTATAGTCAGTGTGCTATAAACTTCGGAAGCTATAAATGTGATTGCTATAACGCTTTTTAATCGGAAAACTTTAGATATTTGACCAGAAATATTTATAAATTTCAAACATTACAAACCATTTAACTCCAGTGGATTCACATTGGACATTAATACTTTTACGAAAACATTACCTAACATCATCGGTGGAAACTCAATCTCTAGTAGGCGTATGAACAGGGAAGACTACAAAGCTTGCTAGCTCCCTGTTAAGTGAATTGTGCGCACGTCACCTTATAATCAACTCGCTCATCGTAAACCCTCGATAAGATATTAAGGAAGTTCCAGACTAAAAGAAACTTATGTTGCTTATAAGTTTG
>NW_013666200.1:245121-254899 GCF_000517525.1 Limulus polyphemus | reverse complement strand
ATCTTGTTGGCAAATATCATAAACTGACTATATATATATCGGCATTTATGTAAATACGAAATCCAAAGTACAATTTAACTACTAAATTTAATTCATCAGTTAACTCAATTTCAGGCTATTTGAAACTTTAATATGTAACATTTCTGGCACAAATATCTTGTTTTTATCGACTGAAATGCTCAGTGAAGATAAAGTGTTATTTCGTAAAAATATCGTATTAGACAGTATCAATACAATTTTATACTGTATGGACATTTTAACATGAGTCATCTATAAAATGATATTAAAAGTAAATATATCTTCTATACATGCTGAAAATATTGCCAACATGTTCACAATCCTCATGGTAGCATAACCTAGTTATACCAGTATTAAAAAAAAAACTATTGAAGCATTTGGTTTCCAAAAATATGTTTTAAGTGTGTGGTTTAAACGATTCAATAATATCTTTCCATCGCTACACATTGTTGTTTCACACACTTATATCACAAATCATGTTAATTGTAGATGATGACACTATACTAAGCAATAACATATTATTATTGTTTGGTTCAACACAATTAATTACATTATCAACGTGACAACCAATATTAGATTGTTTCCGAATAGCTTTCATAAACGTTGTTTTCCACGTGACATGAACATGACATCATTATGGGTTAAAACTGATCAGACCTTGTCTCCGGAAACCATTTTAGTGATCAATGTGTGATAGTGTGGTTTTTTTAAAGTGTAACTTTGATGACTAAAGATTGGGCATTTCAACTTTACGTCGTCCAAGCTTCCGTGGCCTCCTCTATAAGTTGATGTTTATTGTTTGTTTGTTGTTGTTTGTTTAGTAAAAGTAAAGAAAAACTGTTTTTCATAATGGAGGAACTCAGCTAGTCAAACAACAGGGGACTGACGATCAAAATGAGAAACATAAAGTTATAACAATCCCATAAATCTTTGCGATTATAAAATATCGGTGGTTCATAGAAATGGTAAAGAGAACAAGCGATGCTCAAATATTTATCTAAGTAAGAAAAAATATTTCAGTTATATCAAAAGCACGTACCTCTATCGCTCATCGTCTGTACAATATGGCGGATCTAACAACTCACTAACTCCATGAAATTTTCCAGTTAAATACAATATTTTGAATATAGCTTATATCAACGTCTTTGATTTATAAAAGACACTCGCGCACATTAGTAAAATCATAGTTCAAGGCACAAGACAGTTGACAACTTTAAAGTTTGTTAATTGTATGATGACATTTTTTTGCAGTTAGCTTTAGGTGTTTTCGCTAAAATTGGTACACTGTTTCAGAATTTCATGCAACTCTACACAAAATGATATCCGCGCATAACCTTCTCTAATTTTGAGGTGGTAGACAAGAGGGAAGGCAGATAGTTGACAGTAACCACCTCCAACCGTTTGGGCAACTCTTGTCTGATGGAACAGTGGGATTTGATTGTCACTCTTATAGCGCACCCGCTTTCTCAAAGTACGAAGTTTTAGCTGCAACGCGTTGCGAACCGTAAATTCTCGGATTCACACTCGGAGCTTACTAACTAATAGCTAAGCCCGGCCCATACAGGACAATGCATAACTTTTATCATCGTTATAAAAATTATAAATTTGTTCTTTTTTAGCTATACATATGATCATCTAAAATGTATTAAATATCATATTATTCACATTTAATGCTCTTATTATATAGCCCCACGGTGGCTCAGTGGTAACTCTGAGGACTTATAACGCTAAAAATCGAGTTTCGATACCAGCGGTAGGCAAAGTACAGATTGCTCATTGTATAACGCTGTGTTTAATACCAAACACTCTGCTTAACACTTACTAGCATCAACTTCAACAACAGTCATGACTATAATAACACTAATTTATATTGGGAATAAATCTACAGATAAATACAACAGTCATGACTATAATGACACTAATTTATATTGAGAATAAATCTACAGATAAATACAACAGTCATGACTATAATAACACTAATTTATATTGAGATTAAATCTACCGATAAATACAACAGTCATGACTATAACAACACTAATTTATATTGAGAATAAATCTACAGATAAATACAACAGTCATGACTATAATAACACTAATTTATATTGAGAATAAATCTACAGATAAATACAACAGTCATGACTATAATGACACTAATTTATATTGAGAATAAATCTACAGATAAATAATATTCGCAATGATAAATTGTTGCACGAGTTGTTTTAGATTTATATGAAAATGCATTAGACAAAAGCGCTCCATTAAAATAATGGTCACGTTTGAGTTTTATATTGTTTCTGTGCTTGTTCGCAACGTGACCATAATGGATAACTAACAGACCATCGCTTAGCCAGGCAACATTATTTGGTTCTTTGTCAAAATTTTTCTCTTTTTTTTTTTTTGTTCTGGCTGGTCAAGTATAGAAACCTTTAGTAAATCTCCCTTTTATCGACATTGGAAACGTTCATCCGATTATTGACTCACTGTATCCGCCATGCTTGGCACGACTGAAGATGTCTTGGACAATGTATCACCCTAACTGTCAGGATTGTGAGAAGAAAAGATAAGTCTAGAAAATGATGCACATTTTTAGTAGTTGTATAATTTTTTATCGATACATTTCATATGGTCAATAAATATACCGAGTTTTTGTTACTATCATTTTCTGGAGGAAAAATATTTTTCATAATGCAGAAAAGATTGTTTCAAATATTTCTCAGAAGCTCATATTTGTCTGTGACGAAATATATTTAAGTTCTTATAGCAGTTTCGGAAATATGCAAGTGTATTGATACCTTTGGCATATTTTAACATGGGTCATATCTAAAATGATGTTGAAAGTAGATATAATTCAGATCCATACCCAAAATATTTAACATAAACCGCCAATATGTTTACAATTAAGAAACTTCATGATAGAATAACCTGGTTAAACCAGTACTTAAAAGTATTGAAGCAATCGAATCCAACAATAACGAGAGATAGTCTTAGTGTTAAGTGTTTAATTATTGTTTAGAAAGTTATTGTATGAGAAACTTACTATTTCTATTATAGATCTACTTGTACTGAAATTGAATCGTGCGTACATTTAAGTTCAACAATAGAAAAATAAACAATTAAAGGAATAAACACTGAATATAATTTGATAATTTATACCCGAATGCTACATACTATTAGATAAATATTCGCATCCCTCGTGCCCTACTGTGAGAACGCTCGCATGTTTCAATGCATTCTGGATGTAAGACTAAACCAGATTTGACCATTTACTGTTTTCACGATTCCTTCCCTTATAATTGTGTTACCCGGTGACAGTGAGAAGAAGTTTTTGACAAAAATGCGGAATGTCAAAGGTTTGGAGATGATGGAAATTAGACATCACGGAGACAGCTACTGTTAACTTTTGTTTATCAATGTCTTGAGGAAGGAGGTTGTGGCGACGATATATAACAACTGGTATGTACATCAGCCAGTTTATAACCATGGATCGTTGTAGGTCAACAACGTTACGTAACAACATCTATCTGTACAGCATGACCGTCAAAATTTTTTTTAGTTTGCTTCTTTGAATTCAATGAAGACTTCAGGACAGTAAATGGAGTAATTATCATCAAATAAAGAGTAAAAAAACATATTTTTTCAATCTAACTTAAGTCTCTGAAAGTCTGCTTCGGTCTCGCAGCTGTCCTTGTAGTTTTTTTTTAATACATTTTGTAGAGAAAACCAGGATTGGCGTACACACCATTAGGCATTAGTACTTCTCTAAATATAACTGTATTAAGACTTCGTAATCAACGGATTCACAACTGGAGATTACATTAAGAAAAGGTTGTTTCATATGAGAATATAAGTAAAAAACTGTTGCTTCTGGGTTTTTTGACACGTTCACAAGGGACTTTGCATAGGCTCAGTTTCTCGTTCACAGCGCCAGCAAGTGCCTTTATGCACTTCCAATTGTCCTTTTCAGTTTTAACGTAATATTATTTAATTGTTAGATATGATTCTTAACATTTCTATATCATTCTTCAACGTTTCACTTCTTCATCATTAAGTATACAATTTCACTTCTGCGTTTTAAGTATTTATGCTGTTGGCATTGTATTTATATCCTGTATTTTGACATTTTTATGTTTTCATTAAATATTTACGACTCGTATCCTTAAAAAATTCTATCTTACATATCCTATATATGATTGCATTGTCCAAAAGAAAAGAAAACCATACACTGTTGAAAATGTTCAACTTTTCTACTGTTTATAAAGTCTCGATGGAGACCATAGAGACGCAAGAGAGAGAAGTGCTAGGCATAAGAATGGTTAGGGAAAGTTTAATATCAGTGGCATCGTAACCTAATACGTTTTATGTTATTTATACGTTCGGCTACAGATTAAATATGTTTTTGAAACATGGAGTTTCTAGCCAACACAACAGACAGCTTATAGGGAAAAGTTTAACGTTCTCAATAAAAAATATTAAACTCGAAACTAAACGTGTTTAGTGGAATCTTAAAAGTAACTTTTGATAAGTAACTCAGGTTTAGGAAAGTATATATATAATATATATATTAGTGAAGTATGGTTCAAGTCTGTGAAGCTATAAATTCTATCTGAATGAAGATAAATGACTCAGGTTTGACTGAGTATACAAATATTGAAGTGTGGGCAACGCCCAGCTTCTCTCTTCAACATTGCCATGACCTCCTCCCCTCTGTCTCTGCCTCGAGTATGAAAAAGCTCGTTGTCTGGCTAGAGGTAAACACTTTTATATAATGTTCTTGTTATTAACACCCACGGATAAACTGCCGGTATATCCTCGCAAGATCTTAGACTTGCCACCGCAGTAGAGAGATTCACATTCACGAAGCCAAAAAAAAAAAAAGTACACATTTACGTACTGTGAATCAAAGACACCTTTTGCCCGATACAGCTGATCACGTAGTATACAGTACCATTTGTATCCCTCGCTGTTTCACTATGTTATACTTTAACGTCACACTATTTGAGAAACTCGATAAAAACAATCACTTCATGGCAGTTTTTTGTGCTCTGCTCATTAAATGAATCTCTGATTGAGATGAAATCCAAGAGAAGAAACACGTTTCTTTGACAGTCTTTTTCTTGGGTTACGTTGTATTAACGAACAATTCTTTTTTTTTTTTTTGTTCTCAGAACAATCAATTTTCTTCCATTCTCATTGTCATGGTTGGAAGTAATTAGCTCAGATGTGAACTTTCCAACAATTCTATATTATCTCAGATGATCATTTTTGTATATCTTTTTTTACACAAAATTGATATTCTAAAATGATAAATAAGTGAGACTTGCTAAGACATTTTGGCCAAAATCTGGTTACTAAAGAGTCTGGAAGTTCATCTTCTTTACATTACTGTATTTTATGATACTTTTATAAAAACAATAATATAGCTTTTACATTTTATAAGCAGACCCTTTAAATGTCTTAAGCTACAAATTAATGACAAAGATGGTAGTCTTATAAACACTTGCTACTTGTTTCATTTTTCTGTTTTTTCTTATATTTATTTTAACTAGTTCTGATAGTGGTGTGTCACTAACGGTACTTACTGTACGTCCATGTGTTTATGTCCAATAAACGTGGCCGATGAATATCAAAACAAACAGAATTATCATAGCTACATAACTTGAATGAAAGTATCAAGCTCTTGTTGGAATATAAATGATTAGCTTTTGTTAGCGCTCCAGTCATTCGCAATGGCTTAGCTTTCCTACTTATAAGGCCATAGTTTATGGCAGTTTTTATGGGCAATAATAACTAGAAGTAATTCTTTTTTTCTTTTTCAGCATAAGACGTAATAGTCATGGCTACTCTCTCTCTCTCATGCATCTCTTATTTTGGTTGCTAAGAGACGTGGATGGAAATACAAATATATAATTATACTCTTTAAAAGATGGAAACTGCAATAATTACAATATCTCACGCATGCATAACCATAAGTACGGTGTGTACACTTCTTTCATAATACACTGAAAATCCTGATCTAAGCACTCCCGTTGTAATCTTCAAGTGTAAAAGTTAATTTTCACTTGCTCGCATTTGTAATTTGAAAGCTGCATTAGAAAAAAAAACACAACAGAAAACCAATTACTCAGAATAATCAGGTTGAGTTTTATAAATGTAACACCAATGCGCATTGGTTATAACTGCGCCATATTTTTCTATCTATTAACGACTCCGGTTCAGATGTTTTCTCCTCTCTTCTATATTCACCTAATACATGTTGATTTTCTGCCAAGTTTAACTTATTGTAGAGACAGTCGATCTTGTAGTTAAATATATAACTTCTGGATGTGTAATTAGTCAAAACGTAATTCACAACCGTGAAGGTAAATTTAATTTTATAAATTACTCGTAACTAAATGCCTAGAATGCAATAGGAAAGGGAGGAAAATAATTAGATTAAAAAGGAGAATTAAGTGTTTGGAAGGAATTCGATTTTGTAGAAAATGCAAAAGAAAAATGAATTAGTCGCTATTTTTTATTAGTATTTGTTGTATATCAAATACGTTCAATATGTAATTCTATATAGACACCTAAATTTGGAATGAATAGCGAGAAGAAATGCCCCGTTGAAAGGACATATCATAAAGTAGTAATCTCCAAAAAACATATTTACTCATTAATTCATTAAATTGATTGTGTTCTTCTTTTTTTCAAATTCACGAAAAAATATAAAGAAAAAAGTTGTAGAATTCAATACAAACAGGTAGTTTAACGCAACATGTATTTTGTGGTGATACTTTGAGAAACAAAAAGCTATTTCCTACGTTAAACATTAACATTTACTTATATATAGATATAGTAAATTATAGTTTATCAAATCGTTCAAAATGACGATTAGTTAATAACAGTCTACTTTTTTTGCTAACGAATTTCAGAAATTAAAATGGAAAATAAATGGAAAAGTATAGCTAACTAAAAACTTAGATAAATTCTTCTATACATTGTGTTTGACTTTCGGAAAAACATTATATAGAATGTCTTAGATTTTATCTTAGACTCAAGTCTTCTATAAACAAACTGAAGCTCAAAACTAATCAACAAAACCTATATAAAAGTTTAAAATCATTTATCACAAACTGAAGGATCTTGTGTTCACCAGGACATCTTTCCAACTTTTATATTTGTTGTGTTTTAATCGAACGTTGTGGCATTTTTGGGCACTAATAGTAATTATGTATCACAACTCTTACTAATTATATGAGCGTGTTAAGAGATCTATGAAAAGTACAAACGTTACTTTGAAGCAAAATTGACAGAAATTTAGATTGTTAATTAACCACAAACTAAGCTGTCCTTATTCTTAATTTAAGTACAAACCTTAGCTAATGCTGCATGTAAATACATAAGTTTCTTCATGCTCATATCTATCAAACTAAATCTAAAAAATAACGTTGTAAAGCATGAATTAAAAATAATGTTTCTAATTCATGCATTACAACGGTACTTTCGTGCCACAGTTGAACTAATGTTGTTTGGTCATGCCTTATACAAAAATGTATGTGTTAATTTTTCTATAAACGTATGAGTTAGCTAATTAAGATGCATACTTGTTAGGAATAACAATTCCGTAGACGGGTAAATAATAAGCTAAAGTAAGATTTAGAGACAGCTTAAATGGGAAATGAAAGAAACTTTATTACTCGTAACAAATGTACGACGTTTCGACAAGCTGATGTCATCATCAGTCTCCAAACTTTATTTTCTAAAAGTAGGTTCCTCGTCATCAAATTTGAAGCTAAAGTAAATTTCCTGAAGACGACAGCTCCATAAAGCGATAAACACTAAGCTAGAAGCAAATTTTCTAAAAATGATAGTTCCAGGTATGAAAAAAAAAGCTAAAAATATTCGTCTTTATTGGAGTTGAAGATTCTGTATAAAACTGAGATGGATACACATTTTTGTTTGAGATTCCGATTCTAAACAGAATTATAACCTAAAACAAAACATGTTTATTGCACGTGTCGGTTCTATTCAACAATACAAATGTATAAGCTTATTTGTTTAGGCTGAAAGTTATGCAGACAGATAAAATGTAAGTGATACGTTTGTTTGAAGTTACAAGAATATAGATAAATAAAATCTAAACGAGATGTATATTTATTGGAAATGATCGATATATATACATATATATATATAGGAGAACGTGAGTTAAGACGGTCTCCTTCATTAAAACGTCACTCTTGTATATTATTAATTAAAATGTTCTGCCACTTAGAGTGTATCATATGTAACTATTCTTCACGTGACCTTTTGCGAGTCCGAATGTTAAGCCCTCTGGTGGGACAGCGGTAAGTCTACAGACTTACAATGCTAAAGTCCGAAGTTCGATTCTCCGCGATGGACATAGCAGATAGTCCAATGTGGCTTTGCTTACAAAAAACAAACAAATGCTAGTGATTAAAAAACAACAACAAACAAATGTTAGTGATTAAAAAACAACATGAACTTTGATGAAAGGTAAACACTTTAAATTTTATGTTTACAAAGTAAATATTTCAGGGAATTTCACTTTGTTGATTTTAAACAGTTTTGTTTACTACTTTAGAATGAATGGCTGAGTTTAAGACTAGTATCCACTCGTACCCCCCATGTTCTTTTGCACCATCGTTCTAGATAACGTGCATGGCGCAAAGCCTTCCCAATTCCTGTCTGGAGCATTTAAATAATAAGTTATTTAACTGTATTTGTTAAATGCAGCATGTATTTTAAATTGCAGTTGTCATGATTTAGATTGGGAGGAGCGTTTTATCCAACATTATAGAATAAACGGCTTCCAGGACGAAGAAGTTTTTTTTTTTTCAATATCGACAAAAAAAAAGGTCTACGTCCAACCAGTGTTTCAACTAGAAGTGATATTTATAATAAACAAGGATTTATTTTGAAACATTTAGATTTTTTCATGAAATTCATCTTAGTTGATAAAAACCGCATTAAAAGTTAAGGTGGCGCCCCCAAGTGACACAGTGGAATTTCAGCGGACTTACAACGCTTGAAACCGGGTTTCGATACCCATGGTGTGCACAGCACAAATGACCCTTTGTGTAGCTTTGTGCTTAACTACAAACAAAGTTAGGGTGGCTGTTTTCTCCACCTTCGCCTAGCGTCTAAAATTTAAATTATAAGTACGTTTGTTACAACGTGCGGCCCTCCAGTGGCACAGCGGCGTGTCTGCGGACTTACAACGCTAGAAACCGGATTTCGATACCCATGGTGGGCACAGCACAAATGACCCTTTGTGTAGCTTTGTGCTTAACTACAAACAAAGTTAGGGTGGCTGTTTTCTCCACCTTCGCCTAGCGTCTAAGCGAATAAAATTTAAATTATAAGTACGTTTGTTACAACGTGCGGCCCTCCAGTGGCACAGCGGCGTGTCTGCGGACTTACAACGCTAGAAACCGGATTTCGATACCCGTGGTGGGCAGACCACAGATAGCCCATTGCGTAGCTTTGAGCATAAATTCAAACAAACACGCAATACAACGTGCGATGATATATACAGATACAAACTAAAACATATGTATATATATATATATAGGAATTAACCTAAAAAAAGTGTTTATTTTTTTGTTGGCGAAAATTATATAGAAAAGCCAAATCTTAGTAATACAGATGTCTAACACTTCTATATATAGCATTCTAGAAAAGAACTACAGTACAATCTTGTTTGTAAGATACCGGTTTTATACAATATCAAAATTTAAGCAAAACAGATGTAATATATATA
>NW_013666200.1:241925-244121 GCF_000517525.1 Limulus polyphemus | reverse complement strand
AGATGTAATATATATAGGTGTTATGAAAATACTTGATCTACAGAAAGATAAAACTTGAAAGATATACATATGTATGGTTGCAAAGAACGCCATAGTATGATGGTTGAAAGTGTTGGTTCTACAGAGAATATAATTTAAATTATATACATATACGCGTTGGTAATAATGGCTTTACTGAGTGATATAATATGTTTTTGGGTGTATGTTGAAGATAATTGTTCTGCGTGGCCCCCAAAAAAAACAGGTTACTGTGGAATGATGACGATTAAAAGAACGGTATGCTAGATTGTAATAATTTCAGCTACCTACACAAGTTATAAACAACAAATATAACAGAAATGTGAAACTTTTGGAAGCAGCTATTCTTATTAAATTCTATTTTTATCCACCAACCCCACCCCTTGTAGTTTAAATTACGTCTTAAGTTGATAGCTACAGATACATAAAGTATTTTTCCTACTTCCACACAATACCCTCAGTTTTTGGTGTCAAATTAATGATCTTTCTAGTACAGCAATATATCACATATTTGGGAAAAAATCTTGATTTTGCTGATTCTGGACGTCTATAAATCTTTCTTAACGTTTGTTGTTTCTCAGAAGAAGAATAAAGTTACCGAAATTGCATTTTCAAATCATTAAAAGTTAAGAGAGAACTTACTGTAAAGCCTTTTACATCATTTGATGTATTTATAAGACTGAAAAAAAGAGTAATTCCAAACTATAACTTATAGATGTTTTTTTGTATCAAACGCGAAAACGTTAGTATACTCCACGCATACTGCCCGATGATGTTCTGCGTTTTCATTCTTTCTGTAAAAACTTCACTATATATATTCTTCCTTGATCTTGTTCTAATTTACGCCTTTATAACTTCATCGCACACAACATTATTCTTGGAGAAAGGTTCTTTAGCTAGATTCTATTGTCATATGTTTAAGCTTTGTATGTACCTTAATTTTAGTAAACAGAGCCCGGTTTAAGCATTTTTTTTTTCAACACCATCTTTCAAACAATACTCATTTGTATGAACAATATTTCAACCAGATATGAGGTACAGAAAGAGTTTTGTTGACCATAAAAATTAATCTAAAACTTCTTTATAAACATAACAAGAGGGAATCCTCATTAGCCGCGGCACTTGAAATTATTTTAGGTAGGATTAGAGTAAATTAATTTATGAGACTTTTTTTTTCTTTTTTATTAACTATATTTTTGTGCGTCAGCAATACCAAGCGTGGGGCGCGTGTATACCCGATTCGATTTTATTACTCATCAGGATCTCTACCAGCCTACCCTCAAATCGAAATTATTTTAGGCAGGATTAGAGTAAATTAATCTATAGACCTTGGACCTGGTCAAATATATCATTCGAAAGGGGTTGACCTCCTGAGTCCAAAATTGTAATTAGACCTGAAATTGGTCAAGAGATGCCAAAGTTATGAGCTAAAAGTTTGTACTTGAACAAAAAAAAAACTACGGAGCCATTCTTTCAGCCGCTGTGCCGCGGCTACAAATACGAGAATAAACCGATGACAAATGTTAGTGCAGCGGCGCGTGTACATGCCATGTATACATCTAATCAATCTCTTTAGGAAAAACTACATGAACATTTATATCGTTTTTAAATATCCAAATAATCTGTATATTGTTTGTTTCAGTTTGTTTAACAAGTTTACAGATTTTAACTACCAAGTCTTTGCTATGCAACTTTGCCGATGAGCAAAGTGTGATATCTGATAGACGACAATCATGCCATGCCTAACTAATATTCAAACTGTAAGGACATATAGTAAAAATCTGTTACTTTATTTCAAACGAAAAAATAATTTTTGATTTATAGATATTGCATAGCGCACGCCACCTTACGGAATTTGTAATTCATGTGCTTTTTCTTTTATCTCTACCAAAAGCAAGAAACTAACAGTGAAAACAGTAAAATACACTGTAAAAAACAGTAAAAATATAAGTAAAAAATTTAACAAGGTTTGAACATCGCCTTGTATCTTGACTTGACGCGTCATTCAGTCTAACATAGTGAAGTAAGCCAGAACTAGAAATGGAACAAATATAGCATTTTTTCAACGTTACATCTTGAAGAACTAAAGATGGAACAAATCTAGCATATTTTCTCACGTCACAAATTGAAAAACTAGAAATGGAACAAATATAGCATCTTTTTCTCGCGTCACAAATT
>NW_013666200.1:239299-240981 GCF_000517525.1 Limulus polyphemus | reverse complement strand
ATCTAGCATCTTCTCTCATGTCACAACTTGAAGAACTATAGATAGAACAAATCTAGCATCTTTTCTCCCGTCACAAATTGAAGAACTAGAGATAGAACAGATCTAGCATCTTCTCTCATGTCACAACTTGAAGAACTATAGATAGAACAAATCTAGCATCTTTTCTCACTTCACAACTTGAAGAACTATAGATGGAACAAATTTAGCATCTTCGCTCATGTCACAACGTGATGGGAAAAGTACTAACAAATAGAACAATTTACAGAAAGAACTGAGATACTTGCTAGTAACCGTGTTGCTGTCGATCTCAATTTTTGACCGTATTGTTTGTTCGTTGTAAGGTACAAAACTTCATAATTGGTTATCTGTACTCTGCCCACAGCGATTTTTTAGTGTTATAAGCCTACTGACTTATCGCTGAGCTACCGGGGGGATCTAGGCAGTATAATGCCTAATGTAGCTAAAATGGCAGAGAAATTTGAAAACCAATCTTAAATAAATGCTTGACAACAAATATAGGTCAAACACAAGTATAATTGAAAATACATTGAGAAAGATTCTCCTTAGTAACTGTTCTCTCACAAGCTATTAAGAGAAACACACTTGCAAATCAAACAGCTTTTAGATTGGAAATATAGTTTGTTGGTTGGTTTTAGAACTTTCACACAAAGGCTATATACACTAACTGTCCCTCTAATAGACTGGAGAGAAGGAGGCTAATCTTCAGAAGCAACCGCTGTTTGACGCCTCTCTGATAGAGCACTCGCGGACTCAAAATCAGAGTGCGTTTTTATGGCTCAAATTACGCACCTTCGAAAGATGCGCAGTGGATTATCTGAGCTGTATCTATTGCAGTGATTCAAACCCGAAATTTTTAGTGTTATTAGCCCTTAAGCTTGATGCTGGGCCACGGGGGAGCGAAAATAAAGTACCCATCGTTTGTTTGAAATATTCGGTTTAATAGAGGTTACATGAACAAGAGACAAATAAAAAGCAATTGGAATTGGGTGACCTGCTTATATTTGTTATACTTTAATTTTGAATGAAAGCAGAATATATCTAGATTAGCTGCTGAAGAATATATCGAACAGTAAAACAGCATACATACAACAGACACTTATACGGGGTAGGTTATGGTGAACCTCCTCTAGAAATGACGACTAAAATACAGCTTCATGGTTAAGCTGCTTAGATCTGTGGTTCCCTTGATTTGAATAAAAACGTTTGAGGCCTTCCAACCTAAAACTTTAGCATGGTGATTGAAAAACAAAGCCGTAGTAAAAACAATAACATCTCCTTTCGACATACTGTATCATTTAATTAATTCAACATAATTTTTCTCGGCTTATTGTTTAATTAGAATTAAAATTAATTCAGCATCTTTGTTTTCGGCCTATTTCTGGCGGCCCCCCAGAAAAAGCTTCACGTCTCCCAGGGTGACCGCGGCTCCCACTTTGGGAAACATTGGTTTAAATGATCACTCAATCGGTCTACCAGTGCAAATATTCAAACTTCCAACCAACATGTACAACATAAAAATCCATATAAAACGTCGCATGAAGTATATATTTAGTATCTTAGTATTGTTTGTTTGTTTGTTTTGGAATTTCGCGCAAAGCTACACGAGGGCTATCTGCGCTAGCCGTCCCTAATTTAGCAGTGTAAGACTAGAGGGGAGGCAG
>NW_013666200.1:217510-239022 GCF_000517525.1 Limulus polyphemus | reverse complement strand
GATTCGAACCCGCGACCTTCAGATTGTGAGTCGAGCGCCTTATCCACCTGGCCATGCCGGGCCAGTATCTTCGTTCATCCTCTACTATGTGTTAAACTTTATTGAATAAAGTATAACTGAAATTACCATTAGAGTACATTAGTTTTCCCGAATCATTATATACCACTACTACGGCTACTACGAAACAAATAAATGTTCAGTTAAAACACAAACTTATTATCATTACGAAAGGGCAAGCCCATATATCTTAATAAAGTCGAATAAATGTCAAATTTAAGTAATTTAGCATTAATAAAGAAAGCCTAGTAGTGTGAAGAATACACTATAAGAGACGTTAACATTCTATATTTGATCTTTAACAACAGAAAGCGTTAGCTTTTCATCATTACATAATGTTCTGATTATAGATTCTGATTCATTAAGTTTTTTTTAATTTACTAATTAAAGCGTACAGCTGAGGAACCTTGCTTTTTTGTTTTAATAATACTATCATAAATCCTTTTGAGGCGAGGGTTGACCCTATAGTAAAGCTCTGGATTTCGGAGAAGGTTAGGCGAATTTGAATCTATGTAATACTACAAAACTAACAGAGACCCGCAAAACATTTGCGGTTAAATTTGTATCATTATTGCAACAGTACTTATTTAAATACAGGATTTCTAGAATAATAGAAAATAATTCTAATCGCAGACACTGAAATATATAAGTCTCTTTTTAGGCCTAACATTAGTTAAGCTTTTATTACGTACAGATATAGATATAAATATACAGATATTGATATAAAGATAAATTAACATTGTAACTTGTGTAAGTTATTTGCTTTAATTTAGTGAGGACTAAACTTTACCGCTTAATACCACCACTGAATAAACTTATAATGTTTTTCTACGATCTAGTTTTAGACCTTTTTAAAGACTTTGATAAGCTTTTAGTATTTTGTTGTACAAAATGTCTACTAAAGTAAATTTACATCCACCTTTTGTTTACATCAGTTGAAATGAAGTATGCACGCATGCGCATTTAGAAGGTAAGGTGCATGGGCATTTTCAGAACAGACAAAAACTAAATATTGTCATAATAGATATTTCTCGAACTTTAAGCTGTAGATATGTTATAATAGCGATAGTTAGTCCTTTAGCGTGGATGATGGATGATAGGATACTGGTTCCTGGCAGCCTTTTTTTTTCTGGTCAGTGGCTCAGACTAAGGCAGACAGTCACAAAATACAAATAAATTTATATTTTTCTTGTTTGATATTTCTTGATACAATATAACTTCACATAAGATGCTCTATCTTATCCACCTTTTCTTGTTACATTGAACTTAAAATAAGTACACGTGAAATAAACGTTGAAATAACCTGAATGTAAAGAAAAATTCGATTAGTTTAAAAGTCGAATTGTTGTTAGAATTATGTAGTTTCTTTATAAAACAAAGACAAAAGGTCAACATTTTACCACATAAATCAAAAAAAAAATACTTTATCTGGCTTAAACAGAGATGTCTATTTAATGTTAACCACAGTGTTTGTATATATATATATATATAAAGCAAAACCACGAAAGCTGGATCATTAACATTAAAAAACTTACGTCAGTAAAAAATTTCTTCGATAATGGGTTTAATCCTCATCTGATTTTCCTTTTTGATATAATATTTCTTTGTTTGAAGTTGATTGGCTGAGCAAGCTTTTAATTTTTCATAATCTATGTATGCAACCTAGATAATTCGTCCTGTAAAAATACTTTAGAAACTTAAAAGCAAGTTAAAAAGATCGCTCCGCCATTCCAAATTTGTAATTTATTGTAACAGAAGGAAAATCAGTCCTAACTTTATACATGTAATTCCGCAACGAATCATATACTACAGAAGATTAGACGAAAAATGTTAATTAATATTATTTAAAACATTACTTTAAAAGATTGTCTGCATGGAAATCAAGATCTATCATTTACATCTTAATTTTGCTTGTTTTCTTATACCATGTCATTGAATGTGTATAAAAAAAATCGGTTGGAAACAAATTTCTACGAAATTTATACAGAACTTTCCGTTTTGAAATCCAAGTTTAAAAAACTTATGAAACGACAAGTTGAAGAAGACAAGATTAACACCATTGAAAAATCAGATTTACATAATCCTGTACAAAACTAATCTGGAATCGAAATATCTGAGAGTGAGAGTGGTTAAAAGTTCAGTTTGTACTTGAAATCTTAATCAAATGAAGAAATTGATAGTGAGATTTAACATAGAAAATCTGAAGACAGTATACAGGATCAAGTACGTTCTGGAATTCATAAAATCTAATTAGTAAATGCAGCGTGACTAAGGAATAATATTTCGCTATTAATTATCTTCGAAAAAATCATAATCTGATTATTACCAAAGCTGCCAAATGTAGATAAGTTGTAATACTGAACAAACAAAAACACCAAAAAAATGTGTATTAATAATAAATCATGTCGAAATCTAATAAAAGATCCGAGTAATTTTAAACCGGATAAAAACATGTATACGTACAGATTTTGAGTCACCTAAACTGCATAAAATATGGACTACCATTTCAACCAACTGTTGCTAACATTGGTCGTCCTACGTATAAAATTGCTAAATGTTTAGCTAAACAACTGTCGCCTTTATTAGAACTAAGTTCTTAAATTTGGAAGTTATAGTATCAAATATAAGATCGTTGTTTATGTCAGATCACTATTAAAAACTTATATGACATGAATGAAGTGGAAGCTGAGGAAATATGTTTATTTAACAAGAATGTGTAAAGTCTACATATATTGTTTATGGGAATATTTTTATAAACAAAATCAGGGTTTAAGCATGAGTCTCACTTTGAAAAGAAAACATTTATAAATTCCCCGATTAAGTTGGATTTTTGGAAATTTATTCAAACGATGCTTCAAACGGTCAATCTATGGACTTACAATGCCAAAATCCAGGGTTCTATTCCCTGCGAAGACACAGCAAGTAGTCCAATGTGGCTTTGCTCTAAACAAACAGACAAAATAAATACTCTTTTTCCGAGTAGCTTAGAATTAATTGAACAATTTATTTTATATGTTAAACAATACAGATCCAGATGTTTAACTTACACCTAAGATGGAGAATAACAATCAGTTGCCGGTTTTAGAAGTGTTTAACTTACAACTAAGATGGAGAATAACAATCAGTTGCCGTTTTTAGAAGTGTTTAACTTATAACTAAGATGGAGAATAACAATCAGTTGCCGTTTTTAGAAGTGTTTAACCTACAACTAAGATGGAGAATAACAATCAGTTGCCGTTTTTAGAAGTGTTAATAATAAATGATCTTCTATAAGGTAACATCAGAGCGGATGGCAAAAAGAAACCAAATTGTGTATCGATATATCTATGTGTAAAAACAAAAATCCTTGTTTATAAAACAAATATATGGAGAATGATTAAAATTTGTTCAGAAAACGAAAGTAAGGTATTGTCAAATAACACAGACCTGCGAATTTAAACTTTATAAAAGTTGTTTTGGATTTAATAAGGGACTTTCCATAATTGAGTTACGCAGATTTCGAAAATAATATCCATTTTCTTTCTATCACGTAAGGATTTTTTACAAATTGGAAAAAAACTTATTTAGATCAAATTCTTATTTCGTTTACCACAATGAACATTTTTTATTACTAAGTTTGTTAACAAAAATACAAACAAATTGAAGAAAGGTGGAAGAACGTTGATACCAAACGAATATGCATCCTCATTCATCCTGATTTTGTGTGCGTGTGTGAAATCTTCGTCTTTTAGTCTCAAAACTACATATTGTGATCTTTCTTTATGTATTGCATCTGGAGCATCTCGTTTCAATGACCAGGAGTAATCAGCCATCATGCTCATGTTCCACCTTCCCTGATACCTCCTTTCCACTTCCTTTATGTCTTGATGAAACCTTTCCAGACGTATGAAAACAATCCCTATCATAATTTCTATTGACATCAGATTCAGAATCAGATGAAACTGTAGCAAGAGTCTCCGGTGGATTAGGTACAGGTACATCAGATCTATGAGCAACAGGTCTTAAAGGTTCGGATAAGAAATTTCCTTTTTATTTCGAGAGTTGTAGCGTGGGGCGTTACATGAGCAAAAATAGCAGTCATGTCCATGGTTTCTAGGCTGACGCCAGACCATTGGAATTCCAAAAGGCAAAGACTTTTTCTTACCCTTAGTCCATTGTCTCATCTCTTCGACACAAACGGTTCAAACTTTGTGCGGAGCCCATGAATATCATTTTCGGATTCAGCATACAGGCATTACTGTAGAGCAGTTAAACATTTCAAGACAATAAAACTATCGCAGGCCTGTGTAATTACATTTTGCTAAAAATATTGCACTGGTTCATTAATTTAAAATTATTACGATAAGCAAATTTTATCTTGAATATAGAAATTAATGAAATATTAATAAAACGTAAAATATGCGTGTTTAAGTTACCTCAAAGTCTCTAATATCATTCGTAATTTAACTAAAAGATGAAGAACTATTGATATCTAGGATTAGACTACATTATAGATACTGTAGAGTTAAAGACAAGAAAAGTATCTGAAAAAACAAAGGATTTATGAAACACTTGATAACTATAATAAATCGAATGTTGAACAGTCAAAATAGTCATTGGAACTATGAATAGAACTACATGAAAATCACAGTAAAAAATATGGAAATCCATAAAATGGCTGGCTGTTGCTCACATGTACATGAAATTTATGATATGAATTGAACTGGAACTAAAACTATTGTACATCCAAGAAACTTCAAAACAAAGAACTATACATGAATCTATAGAAATATTGAAAAAGTAAAATCAGATTATAAATTTAGATGAGAAAACGGAATTAAGCCGATTATGGAAGATATTTTTTCTCTAACCTATCTTTTTTAATATTAAAATCTAGATGTCGTACCTGTACTTTAAATAAGTTATTTAGGTTCGAACTATATTGACATCTCTCATGCTGGCAAGCCTGAGTTACTGAAATTTGTCAGATCAATTTGTCTGTTTCTAATTCATGTCAAAACCTTTTCATTTTCTGCAGTCGTTTATCTGTACAATTAATTTAATTGGTCCTGGCACTTCGGATTCTGCCGTAGGTAAAACAATTCAGTTTATGTCGATCAGTCGAATCAAAGAAATTTGGATTACTCAACTTGCTCAAGTCGAGTTTCTCAAGAAAAAACAACAAAAAAACTTTTTTTCTGGGTACAACATCATGACATATATATATCCAAAAGTGACGAATTTCTGTAAATTATTAGCTACGATTTTCTGTATTAACGAAGGTTTTTTTTTTGTTCGTTTCATACTCCATCCAGAAAGCATATATCATTAACACTTTATACGTCAAATAGTGGATTTATTTATGACATTGATAAGGAATATCGGCCAATATACAAGCTAGTAAGAAGAACAGTTCAACATAAATGATCTCATCATTCTCCTTTGGGATACATGAGCTGGTCAGATATATATGCCAGAGAAAACATTCGCGATACTAGATAAGATTAATGAAATCTAGCAACCACTGGTCGCCTGATTTCTCGTTATTCAAGACGTGGAATAAGGAACAAAAGTACAACTATCGTTCTCGTTTCTACTTTAAGACGCAGAGATGGCAATCGAACTGTATTTATGGTTTTCGTTTCTGTTTTATTTTCGTTGCACTGCTGGAGGAACATCTGTAGAACATTTTGATTTCCATCCTATAAATCTTAAATTGAATAACAAATAATGTTTTGTTATACACGTTTTGTAAGATACATGAACTTGTATGTTTTTAGCGCAAAGATACACAATCGCTTATCTGCGCTCTGTCTACCCACGGGGAATCAAACCCAGTATTTTAGAGTTGTAAGTCCGTAAACTTACCGTTGACTCACTGGGTGACCTGTAAGTAACATTTATATATATTGAAATAATTTTTAACTTAATTCACGTTTTGTTGTTTTTCTGAATAAATTTGTGTCTTATGTTTTGTTGTTGGTTCTAACAACATTTCTTAATAAATAGTCATTACTTATACTAAAACGTTTATGGGAATTAGTAAAACAAGTAAACAGAGTTAACAGTAATGGAATTCATAACCCTTTTACTGAAAGGTTTCGGGCTGATTTTAAACGCTGAATCCTCTGATTTTACAGAAAAATTGGCTACTTTAAAAAGACCAAAAGTATAATTATGATGCATTTGAGAGTTCTTAGAATGTTTTGGCTTGACTGGATCTTCAGGTTCTGGAACTTTTCTCAGAAAGAGAGCATAAAATTTGATTCCACGTGCAATAAACTTATCACTGTTACGAGAACATTAAACATGTATAAGATAATTGGGTTTGTATATGGGATGGAGAGTGTAATTTATTATGATTTACGGATGCAGTAATTTCCATATGACATTCAAAACAAGATAGCATGCTTATAAGCTTTAGTTTCCCCTCTTAACATGAATCAGATTCGCCAAGCTATCCACTTTTCTATGATTCCCATATTAAAAATTAAGATTGTAGAAACCAGCACTTGGCTTATGATATATATTAAACTATGTATTAAACTATTGTGTTTCTTGAGAGTTTATTCATTTCGTAAAACACGATTTCGTTTATTTAGTATTCACGAGTAGTAGTATGAAGGTAACATGTATAAAAATTTAAATGGCCTGTAGGTGGAGCTCTTAAGTTTCCTTTCTTTTTCCAGTGATTTAATTACGAAAGTTAGACGTATATATATCTAATTAATATAACATAACATTGTATAAAGTCAGTATCATGTGAAACAATAGTGATAAAAGTAACAACTCCGTGATTTGCAAATAGAAGTATCCAGTCTTCTTACAGCTTAATTCACGCAAAGCTATTAGTTTCTAATGGTATGTCACCATCAACAACCTAAAGTTGTTTATTGCCAAGCTTACAACAAAAATAACTGGCAAAAACACTAATATAACATGAATAAGAATGTTTAATTTAACTCCTAACGTAGCCTAGTGGTTAGCATGTCGGGCTGCGGATCCAAGGGTCCGACGTTCAAGAGAAGATGTCACTGAACATGTTTCGCGCTTTCAGCTGAGGGCACATAAAAAAAAGTGGCAATCAATATTGATATTCAGTTTAAAGAGCCGGACAAAGCCCATAAGTGTATGTATGCTGTTATCTGGTTGTTTAAACCCTTGTCAGTAGTTAAAAAATAGTTACTAATATACCTAGGGGCCTCTGATATGGCCGTTTAGCCCAAATACACATAAAATGCAAGTCAAGTTGGAAATTACAACTACAGTCGTCAAACTTAGGGTGATTTACGAAAAACTAGCTACAGCCGTTTAAACTAAAAATTCAACAAATAAAATGATATCAAAATCATTCTCATTCTATTCTGTGACTCAGCGATAAGTTTGAGGGCATACAACGCTAAAAAATCGGGTTTGGATACCAGCCGTAGGCACAGACAGCCCATTGTGCAGCGTTGTGCTACACAACAGACAACTCTGTTCTTGCTTTTTGACGGTAGTTTTATACGAAGTATAATTAGCAGTATTATAATGATATTATTGAATCATTCATGTCAAGTTATTTTAATGGTGATGTATTGTTCAGAAAACAGATAATACATTTCTTATAATTTTAATTAAAAAACAGCTACAATCCTTGTGAATGACTACCAGGTGAGAACCCTAACCTATCATAATACGATTTCCTTATTATTGAATTAATTATATGATTTATATTTTTTTCGTTATATCCATATCTTATAGTTACTGTATAATCGTTATTATTATCGTTTGAAAGTTTTAAGTTTTTCTTGGTGTAACATTTTGCTACCGGCTCTATTGCAATTTATCTTTGTTGTGAAACTTATTAAAATTACATTTCTGGAAGTCCAGAAATTGGTTTTCCTAGGATACTTTTCGTTGTTTGGGAAGATTACCTAAAGTGAGGTTTAAACAGTGAAAACTGGCAAAACGCGAGAAACCGATATTACTAACCCGATTTTTATCACAGTTGTTAGGATTATATAAAGTTTTATCAGTTAACGCCATGCTAAACAGGAGAATCAGTGACGGGAAATTGGCGTAATTCTTGGATAGCGACTATAATTTTGTTTTTCAATCTTTTTTTCTGTAATTTCCGTCGGTTGTTACTGTTGGATGTGAATTGCTGCGATCAAATGATTTTTTATGGGGATATCCACCTTTTTTTGTGTTTTTTTTATATTGGTAAGTTGCGTGGATGTTAAGAACAAATGACGTGCTTTTATGCATTCTGTAAGCAATGACCTACTTCGTTTTTTGTTGCTGATTTGTGTACTTAGTTACATTAAATATCATTTATAATATTTAAAACATTTTCAATAATTTTTGGACTTACGAAGATTATTTTACATTATTAGCTTAGTATGTGGATTTCAAACTGGTCATTATCCTGAGATATTATTGAGATTAAAGCAAAACAATGCTAACAACGAGAAAACAAAACATAATGATTCAATGCATTTTAATTATTACTAGCAAGAACTTCCTGCCCTCCCTGCTAGGTTCAAAAGGCATCCTCATGATTCACAGACGCCCCAGTGTACCAATTAAAACCCTCCATTATCCCCAGTTACTTCTATAACTGCATCAGAGGGGTCCGTACCTAAAAACAAGCCTCGTTACGACACTCGTTTCTATTTATAATACACCAAACAAAAATTTTCTTTCGACCAGGCTGAATGGTTACACAGAATAGGTTATACACTTGCCTATGACTTAACAAAAATCAGAAGTTAGCTTATGCAGATAAATTTCAAAAAAGTATACATTTACTTTCAGGTTGCTTGAATAGCTATGAAAATCAAAACCTCACGTTTTACTAATTGTATAAGTATGTATAAGAAAATACTAGATCAACAAGAAGATAATGCTACATAACAAGTCTCATCAATACCACTGTAAATTCATAACGTTCATGAAAAAGTAAATTATCAGTTCTAAGTAATTACCTTATTCTACACGAGTGTTTTTTCTTTTAACAAAACGGTTTAATGTTTGTTTATACACTCTGTCAGTCCAAGACAAGGAATTATCTATGTTGCGGAAAGGACGGTTTAATGTTTGTTTATACACTCTATCAGTCCAAGACAAGGAATCATCTATGTTGCGGAATGGAAAGACGTACACTTCGTTCTCCGTCTTCTCTTCCCACAGGTTAACGTTAAAAGTGTATACATCTCTTTATCAATTCCCCTGAGAAACGTAATGAGAAGCATATATTTATTTTCTATCTCGGAGCCCTTCAAACTATAAATAGTTCGGAAGTATATTTAGAGATTAATTTCATAACAACGTTAGATACTTGGAATTCCTAAGCAGACATTTAAAGACTGATCAAGTTTTATCCTAGCACAAACTGGAATATAATCTTTTCAAGAAATTGTAACCTGGATTATTTACTGAAATTACATGGACAGGTTAGAAAATAATACGTATAAAGAAATGACTGAATGCACAGAGAAATGTTCTATGACGTGTATTTAACAGATTAGAAAATAATACGTATAAAGAAATGGCTGAATACACAGAGAAATGTTCTATGACGTGTATTTAACTGCAACTTATATTACTTTAAGGATCATTTGTATTTGTTTTATACTTTAACGTTTCAGTTCATATTTGTCAAGTTTTCCTTTTATGATTTAGTTCTAATTTCATCATACCTTTGTTTTATAATTGTTATCAAGTGAACTCTGTACATAACACAAAAACAAACTTTACCTGGTTTCAACGTCTTTGAAGATTATCGAAATATACTTACAGACTGTAACATTAGTCGCTGTTGCTTAGTTGTTAGTGTACCGGGCTACTGATCGAAAGGTCCAAGGCTACAGCCGTGGTGACGCTGAACACGCTACATACTTTTAGTAGTAGACTCGTTATAAGAGTGACAGTCGATTCCGTTGATCGTTTACAGATTCAAAGTTTTATGGCCGTGGATACTACTGATTTGCTGACCTTTTTCAGATTATAGTTCGAACTTAGAGATGGCTATACCTGAACCCTTAGAATCTCTGACCTGGCCATTTAGCCAAGTATTCACATAAGATAATCTTCAGGTTGAAAATACCAATAAAAAAATCTCACACTTCACTAATTGCAACAAATATCTTTAGATTACCACTTCCACATTTTTTTTAAAACATGAAATTTCATTTGTGACAACGTATTTAGCAACAGACATGAAAGGAGTTTCTTAGTCACATTATGCTCACTTCAGAATTCCGATTCGTGTCTCTATAGATACCATGCAGGATTTAACGGTGTTGTCCAGACAACATCAGGTGATTAGGTAGTTCATCTTCCTTCAGTAGAACAAATCCATCACTACATGAACTCTTACTGAACAGCTGTACTTTTATCATTTGTTTTATTGTCTTATGAATCGTGTATTTTCAGCACATTAAAGAAAACAAGCCTCATCGCAAAAAACGTTTTCTAAGATAATTCAGCATTTAAAGAAACTTGTGTAACTTCATTATACCTCGTTTCCTGACAGATGCTTGAAAACTTACACTGTTGACAAGACTAATTTCTTCTAATTTACCATGTATTATACTAGAATGTATAGTCTGCGGTAAGATATCTCAGACGAATGCAAGTGTTTGTTCAATTTTTAAATGGCTCTGAATATTCAAGTCACATACCAACTGTATTCCAACATTTACTGAATGCTATGAATTTAGGCCCAATACTATGTCCCTCAGTTTTAAGGACATTAACTTAACATTTCAGACACATATACTTAGTTTTATTGGTCTCTAGACCTGCAGAGAGTCGAATGAGCCAATTGATCAGGAATACAAGTGATCAACTGATTCGCACACTACAAAGAGTTTCCCTACAATTCAATGGATCAATTAGAGAACGATACAGCTTTACAATAAGTTGTTGATTATTATTATACTGGTGAAATCTCACTACAGCATACACTAGCAGCCTTATACACATGATTTTTTTTCAACTATCTTAATCACTTTTATGCTGCACTACTGTTTCTCTCAAACTCTTAACTCGCGTGTGCGCGCGTGTGATCCATCACTGCCTGATGACGTCATTCTTTGGATACTTATAAGTAAAACTGTTCTATGATTTAAGTTGCAATATTATGTATGATGTCTTCTTAGAGTACAGTATCTTTCTCAAGCACTACTGGCAAGCTGCTATAATATTGGTAAATAGGGCAAGTTAGCACAGTCTAAGATATGATTAACTACTTTGATGGTGTTTTTTTCTCCCGATCGCACCGACTGGGAGTGATTAGGAAGTATTTCTTTTTTTAATGAAATCAGACTGGGTATCAAAGTTACACTGATGTTTGCTGGAACAGAAGTTAATCAATCAATCAAGTATGACAGAGTCATGTACACCGTTTAAGAGGCTTCATTGTGAATGTGGTAAAGTGATGGTAAAGAAAGGCTTACCGACTTTCACTAGCTCAACCTGTCCGAACACAAACACCGTGTAAGTACTTTAATCTCTTATCATTGGAAAACATATCCAGATATTCGTTAATAAACTGCGTGATAAAAGCATCTACACAACTGCTGTAATAAATGTTCTGATGTTCTTGAAAAACTTCGTTTTATGACAACGATTATTCAAGAATATCAGGTGTGTTATGATTTCTTGCTTAAGAAGACACTTTAATTTCACTTGCAGCTTCAAGTTATAATTGAATTACATGAAATAACCATGTTAATCAATTGATGATCCTTACTTTTTTTGGTCCTCCAGGACTAGGATGATCACTTACACTTTTAAACTTATAAAGAGTAACGATATGTTCTAAAATAATAAACTCCCTTGTTTAAACATATTAGCATGAAATATCCGGGCTACACAGCGGGGTTCAATAGCCCCTCAATGATTCATAGAGGTACCAAAATACTAACCAAGCTCCTCCATTATTCCCAATTGTTTCTAAAGCTAGCTAAGTAGCGGAACCTAAGCACGTGTGCAAAGTTTGGTCCCACTAGCTCGTGAGAGGGAGTGCTAACAGAGTTTTGTACACGGCACCCCGAAACTTTAGCTGAACTTAGAGATTTTACTGAAATAAAATGGAATCATTGACACGTGGTAAATTCATAGAATCCATTGTGGGCGAGGAGATGAGAATTAGGCTAAAACAAGATGGATATACATTTTTAAAAAAGCTTTCCAGTTGGTGATGAAATTTGAATAAATTCAAATTGCAGACGAACAAGTAAAAAAATCATCCAGAATTACAAGATTGCTAGGTAAAACAGTGTGGAAACATCAACTCATTCTGATGGAAGTCTAGACGAACACAAACCATTAGACTCGGAATGGAAGAACAGTAGCAATTTCAACTGAAGCCTAAAAAAGCATATTGCAAAATACTGATGACAAAATTTTGTACAAGATGAAAATTGCTCCCTAAGAATGACAGGAAAAAAGAACTGCTATAATCATATAAAACATGAACGTTGCCAGTTGTAATCAATATATGATAATCCAGGGAGCTAACGTCCCGAGAATAAGACCCAGAGCCCAAAACAGACCAAAGGAACGAAAACCTAACTAAAAATTGGAAAACAGGAATTAAGTGGATTTAATGGACAAATTATTAAAGTCATCCCACGAGCCAATGGATACGTTGATGAGAAACCTTGCAATATGCCGATTGATATCGGTTCTACAACTATCATCGTTCAGTCCACTCTGATAATGAAAGGTGAGAAATTGTGTCTTAAGATAAAGCAAGAAGATTAAAGTTCCAAAAAGTTGCAAGTTTGAAGCCACCCTCACTTTGGGAAGCTTCTCTGTGCAAATTGATGTGTCAGTAGCTGACATCGAAGATTTGTTTTTCATTGTTTTTGAATTTCGAGCAAAGCTACACGAGGGCTATCTGCGCTAGCCGTCCCTAATTTAGCAGTGTAAGACTAGAGGGAAGGAAGCTAGTCATCACCACCCACCGCCAACTCTTGGGCTAATCTTTTACCAACGAATAGTGGGATTGACCGTCACATTATAACGCCCCCACGGCTGAAAGGGCGAGCATGTTTGGTGGGACGGGGATTCGAACTCACGACCCACAGATTGCGAGTCGAGTGCCCTAACCACCTGGCCATGCCGGGCCCGACATCGAAGAGGAGTCCATACTTGGAATAGACTTCTTCTAAGGAAACATATCTCAGGTTAGACATCTTTCTAACAGTATTTCCAGGAAATCACTATCTGCCACGTAACCATTATTATAGCAGAGTGAAAACTTCCAGAGACAACAAAGAGAGCCATTATATTATTCCATCAAGAAGTGATATAGTCATAAATAGTGACTTATATAAAATGTGAACAACACAAACAAATATTTCTGTGGAGTCAAAAAATCGATATTGGAAAGCGAGGATTTGACCTCGTTACTTTTTTATGGAATTGCAAAAAGAAGTATTTTTTTTTGATTCCGTTAAATATACACTGAGAAAACAACCTCAACTGTAAAAGGTCCATTTATAGAGTAATAAACATGATAGAAAGTAGATATAAAATCTTAAATGTATATCAAAGGAGTTAAAATACAATTAGGTAGCCAAATCTCGAAATATGTGTTAAAATGTAAAGAGAAAGTTTGTCACATCTTAGAAGAATCTTTCTCTATTAGAGTTTTTAGGTCCTGTATAAATCATTGAACAATAATCTAAAAAATGTTGTCAAGGTTTTGTCATATATATAAGAAAGACACCACTGCCGTTTTTGGAAAGTCATATCAATATTAGTTTTTATTTTATAGCAAAGCAATACTGGGCTATTTCCTGTGTCCACCGCTAGGATGTTAACCTCGTAATTTAGCGTTGCAAGTCCGTAAACTTACCTCTGTTCCACTGGAGGATTAAATAATACTGCAAGCGAGAATACGTCAAATGAATTAACCCAGGCGACGGAAACTCTGAAAGTGTAAAGTGAAGGAGCTACTCTTCTTTATAGGAAACTATGTGATGTTGATACATATGAAGCATAGACTAATTTAAACTTTATTAATCTGTGGTTGATACAATGAGAAGTTTCGTATTGTTTAACTAAAAATAGCCGATATAAACACTAAACACTATCTGGCAAGAAAGCTATCCGAGAATTGATTGTATAAAGACAAAATATCCTCCAGCATTCCACAGATAAATTAAATGGTCCTCTTCTTCAGCAAAAAAGAATGTATAGAATGTATAGAAAATTCTGGCTAATAAAAGAGAGCAGGTCTAAAGAGCTTAACGGACGTATTGAAAATTTGATCTCTGAATCAATCTGTGGGTGAAGTCAAACGTACAATTACCTCCAGGAGACCAATAGAAATAAAATATTGCCTTTAGGTGTCCCAGAAAGCAATAGTTTAACACCAACCAGGTTATACGAAATTCTCAAGTGTTATTGAATATACCAGATAGTAGCTCAATTAATCCACCAGCTTTATTTAGTAGTTATGGGGTAAAAATAAGAGCATTAAAACAGGGTGGATGATATACAGCTAGGCAACTTTGATTCACTTGTCGATAAATGCTTAATATTTGTAGGGTGAGCAAATAATAACTACACTCGTTTCATTAGATGCTGATTACTTGTTTGTTGCTAAGCTCAAAGTTACACAATGAGGTATGCTATACCAACCACAAATATCGAAACCTAATTATTAGCGTTAGAGCTCTCAATCTTACCAATGAGTCACTGTAACGGGAGAAACCTTTGTTTTTGGAAATTTGTAAGAGAAAAAAAACACAAGCATACAACTGATAAATTTTCAGTAAACTCATCCTTAATCAAAAATCAGAAAGGGGGACTATTTTCACAACAATAAAAGCTGTGCTGACTAAAACTCGGGTTGATAAAAGAATTTTGATCAACTTTAAACATTTCATTATAACAGCACTAACTACTGTTAGTTCCATTCAGAAAAATCCTAAAAATTGAGCTACACGTTCCTTAGACAGGAATTAAAAAAAAAAGAATTTTCAGAACATCCCTGCTATCCAACGTTACCAACAACGAAATAATAACCTCGAAGTATTGCCATTCGTAAGTACTTTTCCACCTAAGAAAGAAATTAAGTTCCTTGCCATTATCTCTGAGAATGCAGATTAAATACCTAGGTGCTTGTTAACCCTCACGGTGAATCAATACCCATCGTTGTAATTCTTTCTTATGTCAATCTTTTATACCAAATAAAATATTAAAAAAATAATCACCCTTAACAAAGATCAAACGATTTATCTTAGTTACCATGTAGTGAGAGAGATGATCTCCCACTATCTTGTCTTTTAGCTCAACAGATTTGGCATTGGGCTTCTTCCTGAGAGAATTACGGATATGCAGCCCAGAATTCTTAGATCAACAAAGCGAACACATAATTAGGGCTTTCAGAAAGCTGCAATACCCTACAGGCATGCTTATAAAGTTCAAGCAGAAAGTGAGGATCATCGTGGATCGAAACAATGACAACAGACAGGAGGAGAGAAACAAGAATTTCATAGTGGTCCCTAGTGCTCGGGATACAAGTCCTATCAACAGACTGTTGAAACACACAACCACAGAGGTGGTAATGAAAACAGGAATAAAAATAGGAGAGATGGTAAAGGACAAAAGACAGAAACACACAACAGACAGCACCGTAGTATACCGCATTCCATGTGGAGGGTGCAGTAAAGTCTACATAGGTGAAACCTGCAGGGATCTGACAACAAAACTAAATGAACACAAATCAGATGTCAGCGATAGCAACACATGACAGACCAATCAGGGTGCTGCAAGAAGAAATGACCACGAACTTAATCCGGCAAAATCTGTGAAAAAATCAGATCTGTTCGCACATTATTTCGAAAAAACTTTTTTACCCCGCTGGACGCTAGATTCAACAGTAGGCACAAAGAGAAAAAAAAATTATCTTGTTAGCGTTAACGGTAAATCTTTTTCTGCCTCTTTCCCAGTTAATATACACCTCTATAACCGCATCCGAAGTCAAAATCCACTTGAAAAATATCAAAAACAAAGCTCCCAGCGAAGACAAAATCCCCAACATAGTTTTAAAACATGCATCCCCCAAACTTCTAACACAAATCTATATAATCTATCCATTTTTTCTGGTTATCTCTCTAATGCATGGAAATCAGCTGTCATCATAGTTATTCCAAAAAAGGAACACAAGCTAAAAATCCAAGTGACTTCAGGCCCCTTAGCTTAATCAACTGCACAGGCAAACTTTTAGAGAAAATTATAACAACAAGGTTACTGTGGATGCTAGAAAATAACAACACACTGTCACACATTCAGAACGCAGGACACAAAATCGGACAGACTGCAGACCACCTCGTACTATTAATAGAGACCACGTTTACCGGATTCAATAAACTACAAAAAACTTTTGACACTGTCTGGCCCAACGGACTCAAATACAATCTAATGGAGCACAAAATACCAATCACATTCACTAAATGGATATCTAACTTCCTAAATAATAGATCTGCGCAAGTTAAAATTAACACGTCACTTTCACAACCCTTCGCTTTTAACGAAGGTGTACCAAAGGGGTCTGTCTTAAACCCATTGCTGTATACACTCTTCGTTAACGACCTACCACAGCCAATCACGCTCCTTACACATGCCTCACAATACGCCGATGATATGGCACTATAGAGCACCTCGTGGGACCCCCCCCCCCTAGCGGCAAAGAAAATTCAAAAAGCCTTTGACAAAATCACACAATGGTGCAATAAATGAAGAATAATACTCAATCCCACTAAAGCTCAAGCAATCATACTTTTCCGTAGGCTAAACAAAAGACTAAAGCGTGTCAGGTTAGCTAAACTAAACCTTTACAATACCACCATCTCATTCTCTAAATCTGCAAAATTTCTAGGCATAAATATCAACCCTAAACTAACATGGCACACACATTTCAAGGAAATCAGTAAGAAACGTAAAACCAGAATAGCATACCTTCACAAAATAAGTCATCACACTCATGGATGCAGACCACAGATAATAACATACATTTACAAGACATTTATCAGACCATTAATAAATTATGGTTCAATGATAACATGTAACATAATCAAAACCAACTTCTGACACTTCAAAACCGGGTAATACGTCTTACCCACCGCCTCCCTCACTGCACACTGGCATGCTACGTGGAAAAACACACTTCGCCACAAACAGTACAAGAACGCATATCTAAACTTGCTACTAAATATTACAAAAGAGCCACCTATCGAAATTCACTCACAGCCGAATTTCACAAGCTTGCCGCTACCCCCCAAATTATGGTGCAAATATCTATCCCCACACAGCATGCTACACAGCATCACTAACACACCACCATGATTTGTAAAAGTAAGAAGAGAATATTATATTTTATGTATAACTATTTCATTTTTCAGATCTTCATTTCTCCACTAGCTGCTCACTTGGGCACTAGCCAGGCCTTTTTTTTCGGTCCCGGCTAGTGAAAGTGGGTTTTCTCGGGGCACTCACGTTTTCCCCCCACACCAAACTCTAAGGCATTGGATCTATAGATCCCAGCCATGGCATTTGGGTCCATCGATCTCCACCAGGCCCTGTAAAAGCCCGTTTGCTTTGGTTTATTTCAATATATTGTCAACAATCGTTTTCGACTTGTTTCTTCTGCAAAAACAACCTCCCTCTGCTACGCCTTCGCCTTCACTTCCGCCCACTTGCCTCGTTATTACCACCAGTGTATGTATGTATATGTATATATGCATACAATTTTTATTTATTTATATATACATTTTGTTTTCTTCTTTTGTTTCATTTTTTTCGCCCACTTGGCCCAATTAGAACGATGACCATTCTACGAACTTCTAATCTTTAGCCTCGCGCAGGGTGAAGGAGGATTTCTATTCTTCGATCACCACTGGTGATTAATGGTTTTTCTCTAAACTATTAGCTTTACACCAAAATAACTGTCATAGAACATAGACGGTGTCATAATCTTCTGAAGAAGACTTGTAGTCGATACGTTGAGAATAAAAAGATCCTGACATAGCATTCATAGTCTCATTGCTACCTTAGTATCCATTCCCTTTATTACTTCCCAGTTGATGTTTAGCAGTTATCTGCGCGCGCACACACACATAGATATAGTATATAAAAACGTTCACAATTCTGAACCGACAAATAGGAGAGAAAGTAACTAGTCACATCCACCGCCAGCTCGTGGACTACTCTTAATTGATCGACTACAAAGATTTAACTGTCACTCTTCTACCGCACCCAAGGCTCCAAAGTGCGGAGTGTATTTTGGTGGTCACAGGACGTGAGCCTCAAGCCCTCGGATTCAGTTGTGGGTACTTTAACCACTAAACCACGCCCTAGCGTGTATGAAGTACGTAAAAAACATCGTGAAGTATAAATATTGTGAATTTCTCACCTGCTAACCTACATCAAGAATGCCATCATTCTAACGTTATTGTTACTTTTTTAAATAAATATAGATGTTCATAAGTGCGCTATACGATTTTGATTTTAGAAATAGCAATTTGTCGAGTTTCACTAGTTCTCAAATAGGAAAGAGCCTGGTATGATCTAGTCGTTAGAGCGTTCGACTCGCTGAACACGTTCGTCCTTTCAGACGTGAGGGTGTTATAATGTGAGACCAATCCACTTTTCATTTGTAAAAAGTAACTCAAGTCATGGTGTTGGGCGCTGTTGACTAGCTGCCTTTCCTCTAGTCTATCACTTCCAAACTAGGGACGGCTAGTGCAGGTAACCCTCGAGTAACTTTGGGCAAAACTCAAACAAAAAAAATATGACAGTACCCATATTTAAAATTTTAACGAAAAAAGGGTTCGCTTCTTTGTCTTGAATAAAGCCACACTGGGCCGCCGTGTCCATCGCGGGAAATCGAGCCTTGGGGTTTATCAAAAAAAAAGGACTACCGATTGTAGTTTCGAGTTTACAAATACAATTTTTAATATAACTGTATAAAGAGTCCTTTACTCTATATTTAAGTATAGTAATGTCAGTGCCAGTGCTATTAAAAATCCAAAATTTTTAACTTACCAGTAAACAAAGAATACTCACAATTCATATTGCTGGGCTCGGACTTTAGAAACATTACCTCTAAACTTTACAACATTTCTAACTCATTAATATGACTGTAAAATAACTTAAAAACTTTTAATCCGTCAATATAACCTTGACTAAATAAAGAAAAAATAACCGGACATTAAAAACGTGACTCTGATAATCAATCACAAAAACCTGCTTAGTAATATGAAACTAACAAAGTATCTGATTAGTTATTAGTCAACCTGCTTAATAATACAAACTAACAAAGTATCTGATTAGTTATTACTCTACCTGCTTAATAATACAAAACTAACAAAGTATCTGATTAGTTATAACTCTACCTGTTTAATAATACAACAGTAACAAATTATCTGATTAGTTATAACCCTATTTGTTTAGTAATACAACACTAACAAACTATCTGATTAGTTATAGCTTTACCTCCTTAATAATACAAAATTAACAAACTATCTGATTAGTTATAACTTTCAATGCTTTTATTCGAGTGTCAAACAATGTTCAATCTATTGTGTAAGTCTTCAGTTCTCGAGCATTTCCCATATTAATTAATAACGCTACGTTGAATTGTAATCTCGAATTTTGATAACAAATAAATGTATAAAAGGAAAGAGAACTGAAGACTTACACAATATGGAAAATGCTCGAGAACTGAAGACTTACATAATATGGGAAATGCTCGAGAACGGAAGACTTACATAATATGGGAAATGCTCGAGAACTGAAGACTTACAATACTTAATACCAGCTCACACTTCATTAGAGTAATATTATTTTCATAGTGAGACAAAATGACTGACAATAGGTGGCAGTGAGGTTTGTGTTGCAATGACTATTGTCATAGTCGTATGTAAGTTAATGTATCACTCTCTATATAGATAAGTTGATAAGAAGTTTGTCAGTACTATCACAGGTATCGAAAACAGGTTTTCAGTGTTATAAACTCTCAGACTTACCGCTGAACCAATGGGAGGCAATATAAAAATATGATGCAATCAGATATAGTAATTTCTTGCCAGAAGTTATGAAGCAACAACATCAATTGCGAGTATTTATTTATTTATTGTTAAGCATTGTTATGATCATAAGTACTTATTCTTCTAGTGTTTATTTGAGCTTGGGGATGGCACAGCTTGGCCTTTGTATAGCTTCGTGTTTAAGAACAAACAGTCATATTTTTTATTATACATAATTATGTTATTGATATACGAGGCGAAGGTCATGAATTAAAAGCGCTGTCTGTTGTTTAATATATTTAGAACACGTGTTAATTTTGGTTAGGAAACATTTTTCAAATTATTTTCAAAGTGAATGTTAAGATTTTATTGAATAAACTTTAATTTAACCCGCGATTTTCAAAATTTTCGGATCTATGAATGTCATTAACCTGTGATTACCTTTTCAAATTTCTACTTTGTTATGTTACTACATATGACATCATTTTTAATACAATAGCTATATCAGTTTTAGTTGTTGTGTACCCTTTTCAAAACATCTCCAAAGACATCATTTGTTGTTAATAAATAACTTGCAAGAATGTTAATTACTAACAAGTTCGGTAAATTATATGAACACAAAAACCTAATTTCTGATTACGAATACTCTGTTTATAATGCCTAATATCTAGTAATATCTATTTAAGAAAATTTCAACGTTTTATTATCATGATTTTCCCGATGACTCAGTGGTAAGTCTACTAACTTATAACGCTACAAACAAGGTTTCCATAGCACAGCACTGACAACCCATTGTGTATCTTTGTGCTTAACTACAAACAAATTATTATCACGTTTTCAGAGATAGGTTTCAAATCACGAACAAGAAAGAGTGCGTTTAAATTGTTTTTGAAAACGGTGAAAATTGGGAACTACCCCTTATGTAAAGTATACCCAAATCATTGCATCTGTAAAAATCAGTATTAAGTTTTCTATAGTGAGAGAGAATCCAGCTTAAAAAAACCTAATTGGTACTACTTCGATTGAAGTAGGATCTTAAAATTTAGTAGTTTTAACACTACTGAAAATTTGTATTGTATTTTGCATTGGTATTCAGTGTTGTCTATGTTGAAGTTTATGTAAAAATATTCTGTTAATTTCATGTTTACAATTTAGTGTTAATAAATTGTGTCTATAGGAAAAACTTAACGCTTAAGTCTTTAAACACAAAATCTGGACATTCTTTGTCTTAATGAATATCACAGGTTTACAACACTAAAATCCGAGATTCGACTCCCCGCGGTAGACAGAGCAACAGAAGTTTATTGTGTAGTTTTGCACTTAAAATATGAGCAAATAGACATCTTTTGTTTTTGTTTCATTATATGCACCTGTCATTTATGTTAGTATTTTGTAATATTCTGTTAAATTTGATTTTTTCTATCCAGTACTTACAACCACCTA
>NW_013666200.1:206777-216697 GCF_000517525.1 Limulus polyphemus | reverse complement strand
GCACAGATAGCCCATTGTGTAGCTTTGTGCTTAATTACAAACAAACTTACAACAACTGTTTTACTATATATTACTTCACATTTCATTTAACGTATCCAAGTGCACAGAAATCTTTATGTGACTCTTTATGTGCCCCTTGTCTTCAAAATCTAAGCGCTTTCCAAGCGAATCATGGTATAAACCTACTTAGGGCTATATCGTCAAACTTTATTTACCAGTACAGTTCAATTTCTTCATTTATAGTTTCATATATAATTATTGTATATGAATAACATAAATAGAGTAAATTAAAACTTATATATATAAGTCAATAAAATATCATATTTATTATATTATTCCCCCTTTTTTATACTTAAATTTTAGCTTATATACACAGGAATTATTTCGATATATTTGGTTATACATAATAAATAAGTTATTATGAATAACATGTATATACGATGAACCAAATGAAGACTTTTGTATGCTATATTATTCAAATATTTTGAAATTTAATTTGCTCATATTTACACACAACGTCATGCATTGCATAAATATAACATTCCTTCCTTCTTAATTCATAGATCTGAATTGTGTTTACTAATATGGTAATATTTTAAACTAACAGTTAGTTACACTAATCAAAAAGAATAAAGCAATTTCAACTTATCATTAGCCGTTCAAAACCTAATAATTTAGAACTTACATGCCTCATATAATCGCTGTCGAGGCTATGAATAATCGCTGTAATTTCAACAAATATTTATATCGTAAATTAGACAGAGCTATATAAAGTGTTCTCTTAAATCTCGGGCAAAGCGCTGTAGTAAACTGGGCTGCAACAACCCGTTTTATATAAGTTAAATGAAGACGTCCATCGTAAATTGCAATCATTATGCATGAGATTTGATAGATATTATTGTTTTGAGCAGGAAGTAAGTTTATTGCTTTAAAGAAATATATTATTAAATGATATAGTTGTATAAACTAATACTAACAATTATTTCTGAGTATAAAAATTTGCTACGTACAGGTTTTTTCCCCCTTAAATTGAACTGTTCTCACTGAACCTTAAAAGATATAAGTAGATTTCTGTGCTCTTTTATATTTAAAAAATGGAAAAAAAAATTAGACCAAAGTGTTTATTTTATTATTTTTACTATTATAATATTTTGTTAGTCCCCTGCTAACTCAGCAGTAAGTATTGGGGCTTATAATGTTAAAGATCGGATTTCGTTATCTGTAATGGGCACAGCACAAATAGTCCATTGTGTAGCCTTGTGCTTAACAACAAACAAACGTCATTACACGCACCAGCTCCCCAGTGGCACAGCGGTATGTCTGCGGACTTACAACGCTAGAAACCGGGTTTCAATACCCGTGGTTGGCAGAGCACAGATAGCTCATTGCTTAGCTTTGTGCTTAATTCCAAACAAACAATACATGCACCAACATAAAAAATGCATAGATTTTTTCTCTAATAACTCTAATACTTTATATTTCCATTAGCTTTTTCCAATCATTGGTCGTGGTCAAATGTTAGATGGAGAATAAGGATCTGTAATCTAACTTAAAAATTATTTAAAAGAACAAATAAAACGTTTACATGGTAGGAATAAAACTATATCTTACAAAAAAAAACCTTGTGATTTAATTTATATGTTAAAACTTATCTCTAACACTTTTCTGAATAATAAAAAAACACATAGAACATGCAAATATTTTTCTTTACCTCTCATGAACTTAGGTTACAATACCCCACGCTCTCAAATATATTAACATTTTTTCACCATACAATTTTGGTAAAAATGGATCATAAACGTTTTTTGGATTTTTAGGGTTACATAGTTTGTCTCGATAATGATGAATAATAGCGGTCTCTGGGCTAACATCACTTTTCTTCCGATCATACAGCATTTTAGTGACGAAGTGTATTCCAAAATATTCAGCCATTTCCGGTTTAACGATGTATTTTCGCCACCACCAACTGCTGCTATACGGTTTTCTAATGATTTTGGTCAAGGTAATCAAACTTGAGTTTCCTATTTGATTATGTCGAAGTTCATTGGGCAGAAAATCTGCAAGCGATGGCTGCTGAGGGCAAAATCGAACCTCTCTAAACGTGAAGTATTCAATAAGTCCAAATGAAGACAAGGACCATAACATTGTCTGAATGTTAGGGTGTTTCTTTAGCACTAGGAACTCGTCTACGTCCACGTTTAGTGTGTACTCGTAGCGAAACATGCTACGATAATTACAATCTTGTCGCATCAGACGGTGGAGTAACTGAGTAGTTTTAATTGTTGCATCAATGGTAAAAGGAATTGTCCAAGATACGACTGTTATTGAGATTCCACTATCTTCCAGAAAGCTCAGAAAATTGATAATTTCAGGTGAAACCTGATATTTGTAAACGAAGAAATGGTTAATACCTATTATTGTATAATAAGCCAAAAACTCGGACAGAATTTCTTTGTTCGTAAAAGGACCATAAAGAGGTTTGATGCACATAACCGTTCTCCCTCTTCTTTTCGAAGACTCCAATACACTAGGAAAGACATTAACTTTTATCCACGTTGGTGCAACATTGGTATCTTCGTGTCTTATCGCAACAGCAATAGGTACATCAGTGTATGAAGTAAAAGGACGGCAAATCAAAGTCACAGAAAGATGTAACTTATCCATATTAACGACAGTAACAGTTCCAGGAAATTCATAATTTTTCGAACGCAATAGACAAGATGGCTGAAAAAAGTATTTTTCTTTATCAGTTAGAGTGGGACCAAGAACAGCGAAAATCCGGACAAATGGGGCTCTACTAACAATTTTTCTGTTATCCCAAAAAGCAGAATAAATAAAAAGACCTCTATCAACCTCTTTCCAATCGGCAATGTCCTCTCTCTCATTAACTCGATCGACTCTCTGAATAAATGTAGCCCTATTTTGAGTTATGGCTTTAGCTGCCAACGAATCCTGAGTTGAATACCGGTACTTGTTTTGGTATTCCAAACGAAGCGCCTCGTTCCTTTGTTCTTCCACGTTTAGAATAGGTAAAACATCGTGAGCCTCTCCAACCAATGATAGTATTTTTTCGCGTTCGCTTTTCTTCAAGTTTCTGTCAAACAGCCACGAAAGGGTATCTGAATTCTCTGAAATAAATGTTTCTCCCACATCTGATTCCCTATTTCTTTCCAAGACATCTTGTTTGTTAGTATGCTGCTGTTGATCATTCGTGTGTTCTCTCATTTGTAGTTTCATTTTCTCACTTGGTATTCTCGAAAATGTGGATAAAATGTCTTTATTATTGTTGTTGTTGCTAAATAAATAACCATCAAAGTTCCCGTGGCTTTTAAAGTCGTAATCTCTTAAAGTATCAATAATTTCATTAATCGGAATTCCTTTAATTATTTGGGAAACTATGTAATGTTTTAGAGGATCTTCCATCGGATGATCAAGGCTACTCTCTCTGTTCTTATTTCTTAGGTCTAAATGACTATAAGATAATTGATTTTGTGCTTCATTTGCGTTCATTATCACTTTAGTGTCATCATATTTTGAAACAAAGTCAGTCATTTTTTCTGTATTAAGGTTGTTTTCGTTTTGTAAATTATCGTTTTCACTTTCCATCTTCCCTTTAACATCACCAGTCTCCAACGCCATGTCTTCAAATTCATCTTGATCTTCGCGCTTTTTTCTCATATGATCAGCGTTCGGAGACTGATTTTCTAAATCACTTGATTCACTTCTAATGTCTTTTAACTCGTTTCCTATGTCTTTATTTACATCTCGCTGATTCTCGTAAAATTGTGATTTCAGCTGTGGGTCATATTCAACGTCATTTAATTCAATCTGATTGTTGTTTATTCTAACTTTTTTTTCCACATCATATTTTGTTTTGTCGAGACTCTGAGCAGAAACAGGGGTGTCTTTATTTAAAGTGCCACTATATTTCTCCTTAGACTGACCTTCTATAACATTCAAAACGTGATTCACTTCCGCTGCAGGTTCATTGATAAGTTGCTTAGAACCACGTTTGCCTTCAAGATTGTAAACTGAAGGAATTGTAAGCAGTAGAACTCCACAATACGTTACCAAAATCGTTATATATATAATTGTAAAGGATATTTTTCGTCGAGACCATTGGCGAATTACATTCATATTGGCTTCACTTTATTTTCCAAAAATGTTAACTTTAATTTCTAAATAGTTCCCATTAATGATGTTTCTGTTGCTTGATCAGGCGTTCAGTATAATGTTATAATAGTTTTTATTAATTTATTGTCTCCTTACCGCTGGCTTTTTTGTCGAAAATAAACCACTGAGTGACCGTCAGGAAACATAGTCCTATGTTCTTAGATGAATGTGAAGAAACATTTCCAAAAGTCCTTAATTTGCGTTACGACATTGCTTGTATGAGTAGAAAAACCACAAGTTGTTTTTGTATGATTTACCTGTTCAGGTAAAGCTTATTGTCGTGTTTTTGTTCATTTTATTAGTTTATGAACTGCTTATATAAGCTAGCTTTCGTCTAATGTTTACGTTTTTGTAATCCATTAAAAAGGATTGGCACAGGGTTGAGAAAAGTATTATTTATTTGAGGCATCGTAGGAAATTTCTTGATCTCCTCTTCTACAATGTCATACGTATTTTTGAGATCGCTGATCGTTTCAAGTGCTAGAAAATAGAGGGCATTCATATAGTTTTTGAATTTTTCAGTTGCTTTAGTGTTTATGGCTTTTTCTCAATCCTCTTTCATAATGTTCCGTACAAAACCCACTTTACTTTCTACGTTAGTTCAAAAATGTTTCTTTTTTTCCCCATTCACAGAGTAAGCAGTGGAAACAAACACTCGATTGTATACAGTTCTCTACACTTTTCCCCCAGCAGCATATAATAATTAATTGCCGTAACAAAGGAATTAAAAACTGCTTCTGAACTTACTTTCTGTTCTTCGTCAGCTAGTCACAAACCAATCATACAGGCTAAGAAACGAAACGCAGGTACTATCACTGTACGTTAAAAAACAAATATGAAAAATATTCGAACGTACAGACTGACTAATACAGCTGTCCTAGGGAGGATACACAGATGGTTGGCGTGATATATATATTCTCTCACATTTCTAATTATAGTATACGAAAACAGGTTTAATACACGCTGGTAAACAGCTACATTAACCAAATATACGTTGTGTTACAAAGTTTCAATGTAATAAATACTTCCGAAAAAACAGGTTTCTGTTATGATGTACGTATATTACAGGATTCCACATCCTTGTACTACTCAAGAATAAGTTAACATTCAAGACAGATAATAGTGTGTCGTGCGACCAAAACAACCTGCAGGACACACTGTATTTTATTAATAGGAGTGATAATTTAGCGAGTTTCCACCTTTTCTGTCTCGGACTGTGGTAATCCAAACTAACACATATTTTTAGTGGATGTGCTCTACTGGGATTTTACTTCACACACCAAATATTAAGGTAATCAATTAAGAAATACCTGAGATATAACATCTCCAATATTGATTGAGTTTCTTCCTCTTTTGTTTTCTTCACATCAAAAGTACGGAACTTTATTTGATAGAAAAACATACTTAACTGTTATGGATTTTTTTTCAAATTTGATGCACTAATAGATCTGTTCAACTTAGAATTATGAGTCTCAGTTGGTGTAAATATAAGCCACATGTGACAAAGTTATTCAACAAAAACCGCTCAAATTTAACCAAAATATTTACGCACGCCTACGCAAAACGTCACTTGAGCTAACGGTCTAACATTTTTACTACAGGTGTTAGTTTTCCTCAATAAAACAGTGTTAATAGCTTCCTTTATACTAACGCCATGGAATTTAGATTAACAGTTTTTGTCATCACCACTGTGAAATCGGTACACTCGTATCAAACATAATTATTTATGCTAATTGCTTAAGCTAATATCACGTGACGCTAAACGCTTTTTAATTAGGAAAATTTCATAAAATTTAATAAATTTGTGCTAAAAAGTTGGCAATGAATAATCAATAATAACCGTCCACCCGTATCATTCTTTTGAAAACTTGAGCTAGAGACTGCTGATCTTGCTTGGCCTAACCAATACTTATGGATCTGCACGTCCCAGCACCTTATAGTTCTGCTGCTCTAAATCAGCCGTCTTTAATTTGAATGACAAAAAACTAAAACGATCCATTTTTACTCTTAGGTGAAGCGTATATTTTAGAGAATCTGGTTAATTCTGTAAAGTAAAGGTCTGTTCCAAATAATAGGGCTGCAATCCTAAAGCTAATGTTGGTTACTATCGAGTGTCACTCTCTTACTTGCTGTTGTTTGTTGGTGTGTATTGACAAAAAGTCATGACATCTAATCAAAAACACCTTAGGGGTGAAAAAAAAGGTGCGGCGAAAAAAACGATTGAGTGTGCGACTTAAAGGAATGAAATCAAAATTGGCGGCCAAACTGGTAGCTACACTGATATTGATAAGAATTTTACGACAAATATTCATCAATTAGTTAGCTAGGCCGCGTATTTTATTTTTTTTACACACTATCATCCCCCAAGTTCAGCACAGTACCGGAACTCTTACGTACTATAACATTAATGATTTATATGAACTGCACCTTTGTGGTTTCGATAGGTCACAGGATTTTAGTCGTAACGTATCAGTTATGAAGTGAACAAACACTCGTCTACCCGCTTCATTGTATCGATAGGTAGTTAATTGCGAAGCACGATGGATGAAACGTTAATCTCACAATAGCTAAATTTGAAGCTGAATTTATAAAACAGACGTTTTATCTAGTTCTTGGCTTACAGGATAGAGTGGCGCATAACAATGAAGTGTTGATTTTACAAGTGAACTTCAAATAAAGTACTATACTGAATAATTTCTTCTAAATCTGTAACTCTGCCGACCGTAACATCAGAAACTGTTCTAGAAAACTACAGTTTCGGCAAAATTATTTTATAGAACCACAAACCATTTTATGAATTCTCAGTTACACCCTTGAAGAAACTAAATCTCACGAGTTTTATTTTACCGACAGTTGGTAATGGTGGTTAGGGCGTTTGACTCGCGATCTGAAATTCGTGGGTTCTAATCCCGTCACCGAAAAAACAATAAGATACTTGCTAAATAAAGTATCTTTCACATTCGTTTTATTAAAACTAAATGATCGTGCTATCAACAGTTTGATTTGTTTGGAATTTTCCGAAAAGCTACACAAAGCAGTGATGGACTAGAGAGAAGGCAGCCAGTCAACATCACCCACTGCCAGCTCTTGGGCTACTCTTTTACCAACGAACAGGGGGATTGACTGTCACATTATGACGCCCCTCCGGCTGAAAGGACGAACATACGTTGTACTACTTAAAGATAAAACTTATATTAATATTTGGGCCGAAATAGTTTAATTCTAATGAATATGTTACTTGTTTGTGAGCTACAGAAAGCGAGCTTGTATTTGTTTACGCTCATCATTCATTTATTACATTCATTAATTTAACGTATTACTTTTTATAACCATCTTTATCCACGGCAAAATCTACTTTTCGGTTGCTTTTCTTGTTACGTCTTATCTAAATCGGCTTGACATAAAATTACGACTTATCTTACTTGGTTTAGTGTAAAAATATGACTTATCTTAATCGACTTGGCATAAAATTCCGTACAGCCTGATATTTTGTTGAACTAAAAGTAATGTTCACATAATTTCTAAGTTTAGATCGAAATGAGAAATTCTGTTAAAAGTGTTACTGTGAAGTTAAATCTGAGATGTGTAACATGTAATTAGTACTTTTAAAATACTTAGATTCTGAAGAATCTAAGTACATTGGGGAATATCGTAGTAATATAGGGGGCGCAAAAGTCATGGTGCCTTAAATTTCTGGTAATGCCACTAGAGGACTATAGATACATACAGAGCTGCAGATATCAATATACTATAATACTCTTGACTTATAAACAGTACTATATCTCTTTGTGTGATACTCCGTTAATATATAAAAAGCAGCAAAATTTCTATGCACTACACTATTGACGACTGAAGTCATTTGACTGTACACCCATAAACTTCCGCGCATTCGGTTTGCTTTGGTCTTAAAAGCCGTTGTCCACGTACAAGTGAACGGTCTGTGGAAGGTTTATCAATATATGAGGATTAAGATTGTCCTCATATGCCGTGTTTTCAGAAGCTTGTTATAATGGAAATTGCAATGTTTTGCACTGGTACATAATCATAAACAACAAATTCGTGATGGAGGAAGTGTTTTCAAGGGAAAAAGAGACCTTGAAGTTCATTCTTACAGCTTTTATATTACCACAGTATTCTCTTTGTAAACTTCCCCCTTTCACCATAGTAAGCAGCGCGTCATAAAATTTTGCCCTTTCAACTGTAGAAGTTTATTGCTTTTCAAATGGCGTGCTGTATTCTACCATTTCCAAAGCCTTAAGCTCCATAATCTGGATGCACATTGTAAGTTATAATAACAGATAAGAAATATCATATGTTAGTTATGGCGATATTTTGTATGTTGAAACATTAACCTACTTTATGAAACTGTAAGCAACTTAATCTATTGTTGTTCATCAGAATTTTCATGACCCAAAGTTTTATACAGTTTAAATGCGTGCGTCTTTTCATAGATTTGTTCTGCCTGTTTTATGTATTATTTTCGAGAAAAGCCCATCTGCTCTAAGGTAGGACAAGATAAACGCTTATCAGAGAAAATAAAGAAACATAAATCATTATTATTAAATTAAAACGTATGTTAATGAGTTGGTTATCTCCAACGACCTACTACTGGTCATATTACTTTGAAGTTCATATATTACAGACTTATTACTACGAGTGGAGAGTCTAATTTACATACCGTAGGACCTCATCACTGGAGAAGATCACAGGAACAATTCATCTTCAATTAATAGTAATCACACCTGAAAAAAAAGCAGCCATATTGATGCCAGGGGTGATCAAACAAAATAGTAGTTTTGCAGCCACATTAAAAAAGGGGGAAAAAAGGAACAAACTAACGTAATCTTTATTTGTTCATTATGCATAAAATGTTATGCTTATTACTCTTCTTCAGAATTAAAAATGGGAAATGTTTTGTTTTATCGCCTCCAGAACAGGACTTCAGAATTTCATTCACCAGCTTCCTTTACTTTTGATTTTAGAGTTACGTGAAGTTTTACAAAAAAATTCAAAATGTTCAGTGCTTCCACCATTACCAAGCAATAATTACCAAATGGCCCTGTGAATAGGTTAACATATTTCGTTAAGGAATTCATAAATGGATCTGAAGAGTATCTTTGAGGATAGAATGTGTTATGAAAAACACTATCATCACAAGGACAGCCAGAATTCAACCATGTTACACGACATCATTTTCATTGCCATAAAATGCTATAATGGCAATTGAACAAGAAGGAATGGTCTTGAAACAGCTGTTCAGTACATCGATGCCCATTTTACCCCAACCACTAACTCAATATGCGAGGAATAGTCTCTACTCATACTGAGGCCATCACCACAAGGATACTTGGACATAATAATGGTTTACTAAAACACGAAATAGCTGGCAAATATCAACAACAGTACTTCTTTAAGATATGGGGGAACACTTGGCTAGATGATATTCATATCAACATATCGTGATGTCTACAACCAAAAATGTATTGGTCTATCAAATCCTCCATTTTGTTTAAATTAGTCACCACTGAACAAGATAAAGGGAATCGTCTGTGGTCAATAGTAAATTTTAGCCCAACATTAGCCTAGCTTGATATCGAAATGTTCCACACATTTGATAACATTAAATGTGTTTTATGATGGCTGCATTGAACAATTTTGAAAAGACAAAAAAAGGAAACCCCAGACGGCGTAGTAATGTTTTGTTGTTGTTTTTATGCTAACTAGTCATAACTAAAATAGTGTTGTTG
>NW_013666200.1:191115-205850 GCF_000517525.1 Limulus polyphemus | reverse complement strand
TAGGCCGGTAAGGCAATCACTGATTGGCATGTCCTTATGCCAATCAGGAAATGTCATAGACCTACTGAAGGATGTGTAGATTGTATATGAAAGATGTTAGCTCTTATACAGACTTAAAGAACATTTGTACAAGCTGGTGCTAAGAGGAGAAGAAGAAAACAGCTGCATATACAGTAATCACTAGTAAAAAATAACCATTAACCTTGCCTCTAAAAAGTCTTGTGTTGTACGAATGCAAAATTAAAGTAGAAAATAGATGGCGTTACAATTTTCATTTTTTAACTCGATCTCAACTTTTGGTATAATTATTTGTACACCATCTACAGTATAACGTCACGGCCTTGTTCTACCTTATTACAACTGCCACAATTCAACCTATTTTAATCCTTAAATTACACTACAGCTAAAACAGTCAAACAAGAAATACGTTATTTGGGGTTTTGTTTTAATTTTAACTTTAGGATATAAGTAAGATCATTCGATGCAGCCATTTCAAGCAGAGTAATAAATAATTAATACATTTCTTAAAAATGAAAAAAACTAAATATATTCGGATGAAAAATTTAACACCAAGAAGTAACATTCACAGAAATATATATAAATAAATCACATTTCATACTCATGCAAGAGTACTGTTCCAATTCTAATGTCTGAAGCATCAGCCTGAACAATGAATGGTTTATTGAAGTCTGGCATTCTAAGAATTGGCGAACTTCCCAATATGTTCTTTAATTTCTGAAATGCCATCTGGTGTGGTTGTTCCCACTTCACCTTCTTGGGTAAGCCTTTCTTGGTCAGGTCAGTCAGTGGTGCAGTAATTTCAGCATAATTTGGGATGAATTTCCTCTAGTATCCCGCTAACCCCGGGAAGGATCTGATTTGGTCGTCGAAGCTGGTGTATCTTGGATACAGATTATGTTTTCCTTTTCCATGGCTATAAGTCGGTCTCCCACTTTGTGTCCAACAAACTCCAGCACAGAATATCCAATGTAGCACTTGGATGGTCTGATGGTGAAGCCTGCTGCCCTCAATCGCCAGAACAACTCTCTAAATCTCTTCAGGTGGTCTTCCCATCTTGCAGTTGTGTCATAATGTCATCCACATAGTGCTCGATGTTGGTGGTGTTGCGTAGTGGTTGAATGTTGCTGCTGAAGTCTTCTTCTTTAGAACCACCTTTGATGGAATGAATTATTATTCTTATCTCCTTTTCTGCTGCTAGTCTTACTCTAACATATTAAGCATTAGGCCTATATTAATAGTTAGGCCTATCACTTCAACGGCAGTTAACTTCACGCCAAATGCCATCTGCTTAAATTGGTAACATCCATCTGGTGTCACAAATACTGTATTTCTTTGGATCCCGTCTCCATCGGGATTTGCTAATAACCTTTAAGGAAGTCGATGTTTGAAAAGAACCTAGCCCCATCTAGATTCGCCATAATGGTCTTTGGTTTGCCCATAAGTTCGGAGTCGAACTTCGTCACGAGATTCAGCTACCAGATGTCTATGCACAAACGGTTTGATCTGTCCCTCTTCTTCTCGATTACAACTGGTGAACAATAGGCTTAATTTGAAGGCTCCATGATTCCAGCTTCCAACATTGACTCAACTTCCTGCTTTATCAGGTCTCACATTTCATAAGGCATCTGATAGTGCTTCACTTGGACTGGATCCCTGGTTGTGGTCTCGATCTTGTGTTGCACAAGGTGAAGATATCTGTGTACTGTAAGAGTAGGTTTCGAGTATGTACTTCAAGATTGATCCCGTAACTGACGAATGTAGCTTTCCGTTCTTAGTAAGTGCTTATTAAATACTGTTACACTCACCCGTAAAGTGGTACTTATGTTTTATTGTTATGTGAATCGGTGAGAAGCAGTTAACGGAAATATTCTATTCATTGAATTTATGCTTTAATTGAGTGTCACAATAGTTTAATGGCCCTGATTTAAGTTTATTTTTATATTTAATGTTAGGTTTGGATTTATCGGTTGAATTTTATTGTTTTACGAATGACTTTCGTTTGCTTAATCTTTTATTTTTAGTTATCTCTAAACATCACTCAAGGGATTTATTTGTATATTGTTAACCGCAAAGCAGCATAATGAGCTATCTGTGTTGTGCTCACTGTAAAAAATGAGTCCCGAATTTTACCGTAGTAAGCCATCAATTTTACCGCTGAAGAAATATCTCTTTGCCTGTTTTCCCTCCTGATAACTGTGCACCTCACATAACTCTAATGGAATGAGGAATTGCGGTAATCCCACGAAACATAAACAACAGAGCAAAATGTAATAAAAACTCACCCCTTTTCGGGGATTTTAAAGGAAATACTTAAAAAGAGGGCGAAAAGTGTAGATTTGTTGCTTCGTAGGGTATGTTTTGTCTTATTTGTGCAATTCGAAATAAATGCCTCTTGTTTCTCAAAGCTAGTTTTTTTAGTTTATTATAGAGGTTAACTGTTATTGAATTTGTTTAATTTTTACTCTAACGTAATGTTTTTGTTCTAGCTTCTTTTTTTTGGGGGGGGGGTAATATTATTTTGGTGTAGCACTGGTTAGGGTAACATAGTTATAAATTATAATTCACTTGTGTTAACAAGTAAAACAAACTTGAAATAGAAATATGATTTACTTTTATATTTGAATTCGTTTAAAATTAATCAGGGCCATAATTAGAAACGATAATTCACTTGTGTTAACAAGTAAAACAAACTTGAAATAGATATATGATTTGGTTTTTCATTTAAATTCGTTTAAAATTGATTAAAACCATAATTAAACTTTTATCAATAGAAATGAGAATCGTATCCGTGATTTAATTTTTTTTTGAATTCAAATACGAAGTTAAAAAGTTTCTTTTCTATTTCAAATAGTTATGCCACTTATTTTCGTCATTTTCCTGAAAGCAGAAATAATTTTGGTTTGCCTAGGCAAAGACCCTTTTCACAAGCCTATTTTATTATAACCGTGAAGTGATAACATACGTAAAGAGGAATGTATATCTTATTACATTAGATAACTTATAACTCCATTCTGCTATAAATACCTAATAAACGTTACATTATTGAAGTAGAAATACGTTTATTAATCAGCAACTGTTGGTAATACAGGAAGAATATGTTTCAACCGTCAAATTGTCCCATTTTCCACTAAGAAAAACAGTAAACGTTCGTGTGTACTCATCACTGCCTGTAATAAAAAGTCCATCTAACGGTTTTAATATCAATTTTATGATACGTTCTGTTTCCCGTAAGTGGATTATGTCTACTGCGTTTTTAATTTGATAAATTATATTATACTTTAACAAAAATGAATCATTTTAGCACTCATCAGAAAAATGATCGAATTTTATGAACTTAAGTTTTAATTAAACTAAAACCCTACCTGTTCTGACTAGTTTTAGTGAGTAGTTGAAACATCAAACTTTTGTATTATTTTTTTAATCACTTTCATAATGTATTAATAATAAGGTCATTTATCTTATGAAAGGGTAGATATAAGGGAGAGAAGGCTTAGAAAAATATAAATATGCCATTAATTTTTAATATTTTTAATGTCTCGAGTAGACGTTTCAAAATTAATTTTAAAATTAAAGTCTTGTGCAAATATGCTGGACGATATACTGATACATGTAAGTCAGACACCATCTAGACGCTTCACTTTTATTTAATGTTCTAGTGCGTAAGATTTATTTATTTATTTTTTGGTATGTGCATATTCGTTCAGATCATTTTTTTGAAATGTCTCACTCGTAATTTGTTTTTATTTCTTTGGTCTTCTAACCAAGAACACAAAAGTACAAAACTTGCACAATATAGGACAAGTACTCGTGGGCGTTTCCGAGGTGTGTGTGTAGGGGAACTTGCCCCCCTTGGAAAATGAGAAACATAATTCTTTCTATATTCATTCAGCATATGTATATGAATTCTTTTATTCACTTCACAATTTCACACTATTTTGTCTGCCATATTATAATGATATATTTTTAAGTGGATAACAATGAAACGTAATCTATGGTCTCAGAAATAGAAAGTAAAAAAAAGGAAAGATGTATAGGGTGAAAAGTAAATTTCTGGTAGAGAGTATAAAAAAGTTAGTATTAAATGTAACCAAACATGAAACATGAAAGCTAAAGGTTGCGAGAAGATTAATGAATACAATTACCAGGTATATAGGATAAGAAAGATATATAGATACCAGATACATTGAAAAATGGACTGTTGGGAGAAGTTGATAAAAATAACAGAGTGGAGAAGTGAAAATTGTAATGGCGAATAATCAATAAATAGGCACAGAGATAGAAAAATATGTAAAATGAGACTCAAGCTGTGTGGAGACTTGATATCAGACGCTCGGTGGAGTGAAACGATGAAGAACTATCATACGAAAATTAATAAAAAATAACTATCAAGTGGATTGAGTTACCACAAATGAAGAATGGTTCAACAAAGAGTAGAACATCGTGAACTGTGAATGTTATGGGAGGATTAAAGGAGATGTTTTTCAAAAATAGAAAAGTACAATAACTAGGGATCAACTAGTAAAATAACTAGGGATCAACTAGTAAAATAACTAGGGATCAACTAGTAAAATAACTAGGGATCAACTAGTAAAATAACTAGGGATTAACTAGTAAAATAACTAGGGATCAACTAGTAAAATAACTAGGGATCAACTAGTAAAATAACTAGGGATCAACTAGTAAAATAACTAGGGATCAACTAGTAAAATAACTAGGGATTAACTAGTAAAATAACTAGGGATCAACTAGTAAAAAGAAGACGGGTTACTGAATGGTAAATATTAGGTAAATAAATGAGTAGGGAAAAAAGAAAACTCATCAAAATTTAAAGTGAAACGAATAGACAATATAATAATTAGTAAGCATAAAAGTTGATAAATAAATAAATCATATTTAGTTTGATTTGAATTGATATCATGTCTGTGATCCATCATTTAAATACCATAAAATTCGTCTCCCGTTAGAGCAGCGGTAAGTTTACGCACTTACAATGCTAGAATTTGGGATTCGATTCTACGCGGTAGAGACGTCAGATAGCCCAATGTGGCGTTGCTCTAAAACAACCAACAAACCATAAAATATTCAATACATTTTACCTTGTAGACGTTGTTAAAAGACATGCTTACCTGTAACCAATGGGATTTTTTAAAAAATTTGTAATAACGTAATTTCATAAAAACACTATAAGTGACACTAGTATCTCACCTGGTATAGTTGCATGCGAAAGTTCTTCGCTTGTACTGATTTTAGGTACAGCTAAGTAACAAGAAGGTAATGGAACAAGAACTGTTTTGGTTCAGTATTCCCAGAGCCTGTTGTAGTAGTTAATCAAATTTCAAGTAAGTGTTATGTAATTTAATACCATGAAATTCACGAATGTCTTACCTTGTAATTGTTGATTAAAACATGTTTACTCATAAAACAATGAAATTAGTATAAAGTCTAACCTGGGATTTTTTTCACATACAAAAAAAATAATCGAAAATAAACTTAATTTAATTAGTTTTAAACATTTTTTTATTTGAACTTCGCGCAAAGTTACACGAGGGCTATCAACGCTAGCCGTCCCTAATTTAGCAGTGTAAGACTAGAGGGAATGCAGCTAGTCATCACCACATACCGCCAAATCTTGGACTACTCTTTTACCAACGAATAGTGGGATTGACCGTCACATTAAAACACCCGTACGGCTGACAGGGCGAGCATGTTTGATGGGACGGGAATTCAAACCCACAACCCTCAGATTGGGAGTCGAGCGCCCAAACCACATGGCCATGCCGGGCCTATGTAACAACTAAATATCTGGTTAAGATAAGAGCAATGTAACAAGTGAATATCTGTTTAAGATTGAAGGCACTATAAAAACCTTTTTTTTATGTGATATACGTAGATCAAAACTTTAAGAATTATCCCTACTAAATTCAGGATAGTCCATAATTTTCAATTTGACGAACAATGGCGTAGAATGTAATTAGATTTGTTTGTATTATTTGTATATATCATTTACTTTAATTGGACAGAATTCATGTTTACTCCTTTGTTTGGTGTTAAGCACAAAGCTACGCAATGGGCTAACTCTGCAGTGCCCACCACGGGTATAAAAACCCGGGCTTTAGCGTTATAAGACTTCAAACTTACCGCTGAGCAACTTGAGGGTTGGAGTTTTCGTACAAATATTTTAATGGGATAGAATTATCCATTACTTTTTCCCATAAATATTCAAACCCTAATATAATAGTTTCCCATGTTCTATTGTGAAGATAATTTAAAATTATACAATTGAATAACTAACATTTATAAAATAGTGTAACAAATTAACTCATTATCAGCCCTTTAATGGTGTTCATTAACATACCGATCTAGATTTATCATACTTCTTAATAGCTAATATTCCAGGTAGAAAGTAACCATTAAAAAACTTCATTGTTGGCTTATATATTATTCAATTCTTTTATTTACAAGATTTATTACAGTTGTTTTTCTTAACCCCTCATACCTTTGCACACATTTTAAGCAAAAAACAAATAACGAAGAAAATGAAAAAAAAATGAATTGAATTAACATGTTTTTTGACCTACGCATAAAAATGATTTTTTTTTAGCTAAACTGTTTTGAGTGTATTCAGTACGAATGAGATATTACAATCCTAAGTACAAACATTCAGTGTTTTATAAAACAATATACAATGAAAATTGTATTCAAACTTTTATTCTTTTATCAAGAAAGAGGCATAGTAAATACAAATGACTAGAAGTACACCATTGCGGAACTCAAGGAATCCGTTAGGCTTAATAAATCCAAATAAGATCAAGACAACTACATAAATAAAATTATCTACAATATTATTAAGGAATATCTATTCACTATTTAAACTACTAACTGTTCCTTATTTTAATTTTTTAGAAATCCATTTCAAAACTAAAACACTTCGTTTTTTTTCAGTTTTGAAATCTACACGTTTGGCTTTTTTTTCTATAAATAACGTGGCAATATGTGAGCATAATTAGAGCATAATTGAAATAAAAAAGTTGTTTTCAACACTGAACGTTGTATGGAAAATCACACACTTGTATAGCTTCATTAAAATAAAGCCCGGGAGGACACATCTGCTCAACTCTTGGCACTGCTCCACAGTTGATGTACTTTGAACAGTCAGTGGGACTACGAACTAGCCCAAAACTTCGTCTTGCACAAGGATCAGAGGGTTTAGGAATAGGTGTAGTCACTTTGTTATCTCGTGGATCACGTTCTGAAATCAGTGAAAATATCAATCTAGTTTTACATGTTGAATCTCAATAAAATTTGTTCTTAGCATTAATACGCATTTTGCATGTTTTGTGGATGAAATATGCTTCCTACAAAGTTTCGTACTTTAAGACAAAACTCACTTCGAGGTTTGAGTGTTCCAACTAGCATTGCAAGGTCCTATTTGATAGAAGAAGGTCAAATTAGAAATTAGAAGAATTTAACATTAGCTTCCGCTTAGAGAATTGGTGTCAGTAGGGATATTTCACAGAGAAGCTGGAAACCAAAGCCCCATACTTAATTGTATTTTGGAAAATGCATATGTTTTAATATAAGTAAATTAGATCTTAGTCCTGGACATCAAATGGACATGATGCAAGTAAATTAATATTAATTTCTGATCAAAACAAGCTACCTAAGTAAATGACAACTAATTACCATGAGCCTGGCTAATTAAACATAATAACCAAACTATAATTCTTATAATGACTAGAATTCATTGTTTCATCAGTTCATATTTTGCATATGTCGCCTAAGTACATACAAACTGACACCACTCTGTATACTATAAATTGGTAACATAGCCATTAGAAAACCTTTCTGGAAGTAATGTTTATCGATTTGCAAAGGAGTGTCTGTTTATGATTGTATAATATATGCAAAATTTAGCTTTGTAGCCAATAGGGGGATAATTTCTCGCAGCTAAGATATCATCTACAAATTTGTAACCTTTGGCCGTTAGCAGGAAGTTAAAACTTAGGACTTTAAGTTCATAGGCGTTCACATACATGTACTTTTCATAGTTATATTAGGACCTGAAGAATATTTTTAGGAGTCTTAGCATATTTCCCCCGGTGGTACAGCGGTAAGTCTGCGGACTTGCAGCACTAGAATCTGGGTTTGATTTCCCGCGATGGATACAGCAAATAGCCCAGTGTGTGGCTTTGATATAAAGAAATAAACAAACTTAAACTCATCGTATACCTTATAAAAGTACCATTTTCAGTAATCATTCTGAGACATGAGGATTTAAAGTGTGTTATCACTTAGAGGAGTACATTTCGCAGCTATGTTAAGCTATGGAGAATTTTAATCTATGAATCATAGTAATAGTTATTTTCAACATCTAATCTACAGCCTTATGACATTTGTTCCAAATGCATAACAAGATGGTATTATCATGTTATTTCCACAACCTTTACAAACTATGTTACAACCGAAAGTCATTTGCTTCGTATTAATTATAGAAAGAACGTTTTTCCGACCGAAAGACTTTTAACCGCTGATTTGGCTGTAATTCAGAAAATATTGCATGTTACGCCTGTTGTCTGCCTATACCGTTCTTAAAGTGAAAGATATCAAAACCAACAAAAAATCAACAGTGAGAAATTTGAATAATAAAGTGTAGAATTAAAATGTTTGCTTACAAATTTGTTTGTGTTTAGTTTTTTTATAGTATCCACTCACCTATAACGGTGCAATCATAATTTTCAGGTTTGTCACACGTCATCTTTATAGCATTAAACTTGAGACCTGCTGGACATATCTTCTTACAAGGTTTACCATCACTGGTACATTCGTAGAAGCTTCCACAATCACGAGGATCGGGCACTCGACATGCGCAGGATGGACACTTGATGTCAAGGTTCACCTCACAGATCGGATCAGGATCTGGGACTTCACGTTAGCAGCGTCAAATATTAATTGCATTATATAAATCTATAGTGTTGTTTATTAATTAAGCTACAACTGAAATCAAGATTATAAAAGATTGAGAAATAAAAAACAAAACGTTCAAGGTATATGACAAACAAAGATTTTTAAAGGTAAAACAATTTGAAACTAAAAGTACCACAAAATACAGAAGGTTACAAATCAGATTTTTTAAGCTTCCATTTCTTCTATCGCTATATGACTAACTAAGTCTATAAAAGGAGCTTGTTTTACCTAGGTCAACTCCACAGTCGTTAACGTTCCAAGGCCAATCACAGACCTTGAGGCGAGGATTGAAAAGCAAGGATGCAGGACAGTTCTTCACATAGGCAATACCATTAGAACAGTGGTAAAACTTACTACAGTCGTCCTTTTTGGCGAAAAGTCCATCTAGTTTCTTACACACTGGATCCTTACCTAGTTTTTCTAATGAGAAGAGAGTGTAACATTTAGATCCATAAATCGCTCTAGAACACAAAGTATAAGTAATCCCTTATATTTTCATTCACTGTTACATTCATGCAGAAATGTAGGAGCAAACGCTTGTTAACATGCCTGTATGACAGTTTAATAGTTACGGGTTATAATGCCAAGTAGTAGTATGTATAATATCAATATAACTATTGATTATTCGAATTAAGTAAATAGCTTTTTGAATATAATTACCACATCCGCCATTATTTGAAATGCAGGTCTTCCTAAGCTCATCAAACTTCTGTCCCCATTTACACTGTCTAATAAATGCGATGCCGTTGATACATTCCACATATTTATCGCAGTCTCCAGGGAAGATAAATTTGCCATTGGGCATTTTACAGAGACAGGGGTCTCCAATGTTTGGACATTCAACCTTGTTTAACTGGTCACACATTTTAGTGTCTTTGTTGAAATACAGGTCTTCAGAACAGTACATCTTTTCTCGCGATCCATTTTTACACTTGAAGTAAGACTGACAGTCAAAAGGATTCTGAGAAATACATTCAGGACATGGGCATATTGGGTCCTTCGTTGGCTCGACTGTAGTAGTAGTAGTAGTTGGTGGACAGACTAAGAAAAAATAAATAAAGCTCAAATTTAATTCACTGTTTAGTAGTCCAGCAAGACAGTAAATATTACACCATAATTCAATAGTAACATAAAGTGAATGGCTTCAAAACGTCCCGTTTCTATGGTGTGAAATGATGGATTAGCCAACTTGGTTTCAAAGTAATCAATTGTTTATGTTACAATTATGAATAAATCAGAAATGTAGTATTTTTCTCTTGACCGAGCCCTATAGATTACCTTGCCACTTCACAAGTATTTTATAGTCATTATTTTACACCTAATGCTGATTCAGTTCGGTCTAAACGTTTTTGTCTCTTATATGTGTTACATGATGTAAAGAAAAGTTGCTTGTTTAAAATATTTTGCGCAAAGCTACCTAAAGGGATATGTATGCGCATAATTTGAACTGATAAACTATAGAAGGAAGGCAGTTAGCCAACTGTAGCCCACTACCTTTTCTTGGCCCATGTTGCGGAGCAAGACGCGAGCCGTGAATCATCGAATTTACAGTCCGAGCCTCTGAAGAAGTCAGATCAAAAATACTCTAGGTGATTAACCAATGATGCTATATTGTCACTTTAATGTTCTAAATGTATTAATGAAGTTATGTTTTTATTGCTGGGTCCAATAACTTGAGCTTATGCTATAATAATTCATTTCGCTATATTAAATGGCATAGTATGTTGTGTTTTTTAAAACATTGCAATTGTTGCTTCGTATGAGTTACATTATGTAAATGACTGAAGCGTCCCAACATGTCTGTCATTGTTAAATCGGCATTACGAAACGAATAAAGATTACGACTTACATTGTTTGTATTTTTGTTCGTTTAAGTAAATGCGTGTTCTGTCACTATAATTTCACGTTTATGAATGCCCTAAATTCAATATATGGTATAAATAAACTTCGTTTCCACGTTCGATAACGTACCTGGTATAGAAGAATCACACTGAGCAACACAAGGCCACTCACAGCGTTTTAGGGTGTGGCTCCAGTGAAGCCCAGCTGGGCAGCTATACAGAGATCCTATTCCATTGGAACAGATCCAGAAAGTGGAACAATTCTCGTCATTCTTGAACATCCCGTTAGGTGTTGGACAAATGAATTTAGTAATTTTACAAGTGGCATCTTTTTCAAGAACACAATTGTTCAAAGATGGTTCGAAGAGTAAGCCTTCTCCACACTTGGCGTGGAAGGACCTTCCCGCCTCACACACGTAGTATTTAGAACAATCTTCTTTATCTTCCACAAGACAGCAGTCACATTCATTACAAACTGGATTTGGATCTCGGTCTTTTTCTGTAGTACACAACATCCACATGAAGAGCAAGCAACATAATTGATATAAAAATATATTAAACACTTGCCTCTAGATAAAAAATTTTACAAATGAGAAATTATATTCTACGGCATCTTCTTTCTTTAAATTAGATAAATGATAACACATACAAAACACTGGCGTGTCTGATACAGAGCGATTTTGAAGCTGTTTAATACACTTAAGTTCTAATTCGGAAATATATTCAAACTAAATTTTAAAATCTGAAAAAGAACAATGTAATAATATGTTTGTATTTAGTACAACACAGCCTGTGATATCTAAAAATATGCAGTCAGTTCTCATAAACTTTATAGGAACCAAAGATAAGTTAAAGTGTTATCTGGTTTTATCGTTCTCATGTCGTTATAAAGTTTGATTTACTGATCTCAAACATATTAAGCTTTACGAACAAATAAATTACACACGGGATTATTTTACATTTCTGGGCAGTTCATTTAATACGTAGTTTTCAAACCAACGTAATTTTGGATTTATATTTCATTCTTTAATGTTCAGAAGAAATCATTTTGTTAACACAAGATGAATGTTCATACACTTCTGACGGGAAGATTGGTTGTTTGTTTGTAGTTAGCACAAAGATACACAATGGGCTATCTGTGCTCTGCTCACAACGGATATCGAAACCCGGTTTCGAGCATTGTGAGTCCGCATATATACCGCTGTGCCACTGGGGGCTGACGGGAAGAATCACTTAAATTATTTCTTGTTCGCAAATTTTTCACAACTGAAGAGTATTTTTGAAGATAAAAAAACAGTATTTATTTATTTATGTGTGTGTTTTTATTTATTTATTTTAATAATAAAAGGTTTGAAGATTTTTAAGCATTTTTATTTTGTTCATTATTACACGTGAAATCGAGTATGCCAAATGTACCGATTGTAAAATCTGGGTCTGATAAGTGTGAAAAGTTTAAAATTTGGTTCTAATAAATATGGCAAGTGTCGAAGTGTGAAATCTGGTTGTGTGACAATAATGCATTCTCCTTTACGAATTGTGATAAGTGTGAAATTTGTTTTTGTAGGCTGCAAAAAAGTGTAAAATCTGTTTTTTGTAGCTATAACAAATGAATAAAATATCACCAAGTACAGTAGGTATTGAAAGTGTTTGTTACGGATGAAAGTTAAAAATTAATCATTTTTAACCGTACCACTCCAGTACTAGCTGGAGCATTTATAGGTATTTTGCTCTCAAACATCTGATGATTTTACTCAGCACAGATAATCGCTTAGTGGATCTAAATATCAAATAATTTTGAATTTAACGTTTTTTTCATTTTAATTGCCTAAATTTTTCTATTAAGTTAGGCAAAAAAAAACGGGGATTCTCTGAAATCAGTTGAAATAATTACACTAAAATTTCAATATAAATAATCCCATAATAATATCTGAATGTTAAATACTGTTTATCATAATTTATAATAGGCATAAAAAGTTTAAAATAAGTACATATGGATATAGCTTCCCTATGACCAAACTATTTTAAATATTACCTGAATAATATAACTGCTCTATTTTTGTTTGCTTCATTTGGTACGAGTTGAACGATTTGTTTTCGTAAAAATATTTTCACACATTTATTGAACTAATTTTCTTATGAACGAAAATCTTGACATTTACGAAGCGGAATATATTTTTTTAAATATGAAAGTCAAGTCATAGAAACAGGAACAATGAAGAGCAAGTAAAACGTCAGTATTGACTTGTTGCTTGAGGATCGACAAAAGTGTTTAATAATTCACTATTTATGTCCTCCCACATTCCAATTTGTTTAATAATTCACTGTTTATACCTTCCCACATTCAGAATTCTTTAATAATTCACTGATTACACCCTCCCGAATTCAGAATTGTTTGATAACCTACCACAACCAGCTCGTTCAGGCCGATCACATGACTTCAGGGTAGGATTAAAATGTAGTCCTGCCGGACAGTCTTTGATAGTAGGAATCTTCTTATTACAGTGCATGAACTTAGCACAGTCTTGGTGAGGGAATATTCCGCATGGTTCCGGACATGTTCCTGTTTTCTCACAGTCAACATTCTCCTCGAAGTCACAGTTCTCTATCTTGGGGTTGAACAAGAGTCCAATAGGACAGCGTTCTTTGTAGGATTTTCCGTTTTCACACCGGGTGAAGGCTGCACAGTCCTTGTCGTCAGGGATGAAACAACATTCACACAGGTCACATATTCCGTCAGGTTTGGGAGGTTTTGTTGGTACAATTCCTAATTATATAATAAAACTTTCATTTTAGAGAAAATAAAATATTATGAGTTTATAAATTCCCTTGTGAATATAGATAACAAATCCAAGCTCAGAGTAAGCCTGATAGATAACATTAATATCCTCACATGACCTATTCAAAATAAACTTTCTACTGAGGAAGATGATGAAGATAAATCCTCTACCCCTCACCAAATAATTTGGAATGTTTGTGTATACCTACAATGTTTGTTTGTTTGTTGTGAATTACGCGCAAAGCTACACGAGGGCTATCTGCGCTAGCCGTCTCTAATTTAACAGTTTAAGACTAGAGGGAAGGCAGCTAGTCATCACCACCCACCGCCAACTCTTGGGCTACTCTTTTACCAACGAATAGTGGGATTGACCGGCACATTATAACGCCCCCACGGCTGAAAGAACGAGCATGTTTGGTGTGACGTGGATTCGAACCCGCGACTCTTAGATTGCGAGTCGAGCGCCCTAACCACCTAAAATGTAAATGAACCAGTTTTAGGAATATCAATAACTAGTTCAAATCAGAACGATTATTTTCATACATTATAATTAATTATATAGCTTGAAAACAATAGCAAAAACTAGTGATTGAATGCATAGAAAAAACAACATGATTAGGTTCGTTATTTTATACATTACTGCTTGTAACACTTCTAGTACAACATCATACCTGTTTTAAAGTATATTCTTCCTTATAGAAAAAGCTGTAACTTTTACTAAAATAAAGATTAATGGCGGAACGGAATAGTCCAGTTCTCTTTTGCAACATTACTAACAACACTAAGAATATTTGAGTAAAACCTACACTGTTGCATGAGCAAAAGTAACTTAACAATAATGTACACACAAAATAATAATTAGAAGTTGTTAAATTATTGGATAGATAAAAATATTTTTGTTTATATGTTTTTCATAGCAACAATATATATATATATAAGATACGAGCCAGTAATTGCTAACTACTGTATCAGATTGAAATTAATGTCTACTAGCAGAGACCCGCAAAACATTTCCGGCCAAATTAGTATCTTTATCGTAACAGTACTTCTTTAAATATAACCCTTCTAGCACAAAAGAAACGAATTGTAATCGTAGACAACGAAATGTCTAAATCCACTTGTATATAGGCCGT
>NW_013666200.1:186175-190247 GCF_000517525.1 Limulus polyphemus | reverse complement strand
TTTGTTTGTTTGTTTACTTTAGTTTAGTTAGGACTAAACTTGACTGTACTTAATATTATCGATAAATAAACTTATAATGTTATTCTACGACCTAACGTTAAACCTTTTTTAAAAATTTGATAAGTTTTTAATATTCTTTCGTACAAAATGGTTAGTAAAGTATATTTACATTTCCCTTTTGTTGTTACTTCCTGTTTCATACAGCAATTGTAGTGACTTGATCACTAAGCTTTGCAGCTCTCTGCCGCAGGCAGACTGTTTGTCGTCGAGTGAATAATGCGCATGTAAAACATTCTAACTACGCATGCTTATGCAGCAGTTTCTCGGTAAGAAAGCGTAACGGTCGTGCATACAAACAAGCAGAATAATAGTATAGATAATTTGTTAGCTCTGTAATTGAACCAGTTTTTTACCAACATAAAAACACAAATTTTGCGACGTTAAACATCTATCTAAGAGACTTACCGTCACATCCGTCTTTGTTTGGCCAATCGCAGACCTTTATTGCAGGGTTAAAGTGAAGATTACCGGGACAGTTCATCATATGTGGTATCCAATGAGAGCACTGAATGAATTTCCCACAGTCTTTGGGGTGAGGAAAGAGACCAAACTCTGAAGTACAGTTGTAATTCGGGTCTTTCGGTTTATCTTCACATATAACATTTTCTGGTAGATCACAGTTTTCCACATCTTTGTTAAAAAGTAAATTACCACGACATCTACCAGGATAGGCGATACCTTCTTCACATCGAATGTAGGCTGAACAGTCTCCCTGCACAGGTAAAAAGCAACAGTCACAGTCACAGATTACTTTATCATCAGGTATTTCTGGTTCTGGATCCGGTTTTGAAATGTTGGTGTTATGTCCTGGAATTAGATGAAATCAAACCACAATATACCTAAACATTATACGAGATGGATAGTTAAAGAATTACTATATCAATCCTTTAACTATCACCATTTAATCTTTAACACATAAAATCGCCTAGAATTGAACATGCAAATAATTAATTGCATCTTAATAAGTTTAAGTCATAAAGAAATTTGGTCAGTAAAAACATTGAAATGTACAAGTAAAACAAAACAATTCTTGATTTAAATAGCATGATAAGACTTCTAATTAAACCTACAAAGGTACCCAGGGTTTTAATTTTATTTTGTGCTCTATAAATTGGATTGCACTTTTCCTTAGCTTTAGGTCAATACACTTTGCTCACCACAGCCTGCAATCCACGGCCAATCACAGACTCTGAGTCTAGGGTTAAAGTGAAGAATACTTGGACATTCCTTGGTGTGAGGAATATAGTTGGAGCAATGGATGAAGAGGTTGCATTTAGTGGGATGAGGAAAGAGACCGGACGGTTTCTTGCAGTAGTTACCAGGTGGCACTGTTGGCTTGTCATCACAGTCCTTGTCACACGTTCGGTTACAGTTTACATTCTTTGCATAGTCACAGTTCTCACTCTTAGGGTTGAAAAGTAGCCCATCTGAACACTTTTGTTCGACAGCATGGCCATTGACACAAAGTATAAACTTGCTACAGTCGTTAGGGTCAGCAATAGCACAGCAATTACACGGACACTCTTTCTTGGCTGGATAGACAATGAGTGGTCTTGAAACCTCTTCTGTCAAAATAAACAATACTTATTACATCCTTTTTTCAAAACCCTAAAAATATGTTGTTTTTAAACTAATCTAAACAATGAAGTAAGGTGATTAACATATTTTAGAAATATATCTAAGAAATAGTATATTATTCACATAACATTTCGTTCAAATGTTAATATAACACACGCCCTTTCTCAAAATACTATTTTTGATGCATTCAGTAATAATCAAAAACATTCTCTGGTTTGATATGATATTTTAATAACATAATCATTTCATATAATTATCTAGTCACTGAATCGTCGATAGTTTTAGGTTAATAAAAATACAAAAACTTCTCTTGATGTTAGACTTAAATTTACCACTTACCATTGCAAGTGTCAGGCCAGTTGCAGCACCTGGTGTTAGGGTTAAACCCAAGACCCTCTGGGCACTTCATAATCTTGAACTGCCAGTTTTCACATTTGATGTATTTCAGACAAGAGTCTGGGTGAGGAAAGAAACCATTGGGTTCGGGACATCTTGGATCTCTGCACTCCACCTTATCAGCATAGTCACAAGTGTCCGTTTTGGGGTTGAAGGTTAGGTCAGACGGACAAACCATTTCATATATTTTATTATTCTTGCAAAACTTGTATTTAGTACAGTCGTTAGTGTCACGAATCATCGAGCAGTCGGAACTACATGTTTGGTTTGATGCTGGTCTGATGGTTTGATTGCCTGTCTCCCCTTTAGGAAAATCAAAATTAATCAAACAAAAACCCTTAAGTTTATATCAATATTTTGAATTCTAAACCTAAAATAGATGTCATTCTTAAACCTAACCTTCCACGGAGGGTAGAGCACATTATATTTAAATGATTTCGAATGCGTCAAGTAATACCTACAGCCGATATAATTCGTAGTAGTACAGTATGTGTCAGAACTACATTATGGCATTGTTTGGCGGTAAATAGATAGTGTGATACTACCTTAAACTGATCGTTTGTGAAAGAGTATGTAAGAACCCTTTCAAATGCAATATATTCATACACTCATACCATAAAGATGTCTTCAAATCGGGAATTTAGAATTTCCAACATGAGGATATCCTTTTAATTTAATGGCATTGGAAAACAAAGGAGCACGAGTCAAACTGCAGCATCAGAACCATCCAGTACAATAACTACAAGAAGTCGTATCCCTGCTATGAATAGCGAAGTGCGGTGTCTTGTAACAGGTGAGAATCCACGTGCTCCAGGCAACAGTACGCAACATAACCAAGAAGGATTTACGTCTGGAAAAGTGACACCAATTACAGGTACATAAGCTATTTCAACCCTATATCCGTTCAACCATCATGCCCAAAGTTGAACAAAAATGCGATCTAGCTAACTAATGAATGAATAGTTGCTGTAAAATTCTTATAAATGCAATAAGTGTAGTTGCCATTTTGGCCGCCAATTTTGATTTTATTCCTTTAAGTCGCATGCTGAATACTTTTTTGGCCGCACCTTTTTTTCACATCTAAGGTATTTTTTTATTAGATTAAATTAGTAGTCATGCTATATCATAAGAAGACGTACTGGTCAAGTCGTCGAACGCAGTGCTTATGGATTTTTGTTCGATCTAACTGGAGGTAGAAGTGCTACGTTTTGGACTTGTCAACCTTACGACAAAGCTTTTTTACAATGAAAACTACACTGCAGAGTGTTGGAATAATGCACGTGGCGACATAGACTATAAAGACGTGGTGATGCTCCAAAATCGTTTAATATAATGTTCTCAACTTTTGTACTATACTTGACTTTTTTTTAAAAAAGTAGCCACATGACATAACTTTTATTGTTTCATAATAACTAAAGTGCATTTTAGTGCTTTAAATATTATAAAGCTTTCCAATCGTTCTAAAGGTTTGTCACTAATGAGAAAACAGTACTGTTCATTATTCTATTTTATTAAACAGTAATTTGAAGTAAAAAGAAATGGTAAGATAGGAGAAAACTATCACACAACAAGTACTTTTTTATTTATTAGAATTACTACAAAACTCTAAAACATTAGTACTTCATTCTAGAATAGAACTGAAAAATAACATAACATAAGTAATCACTTTTAAATATCAATCCTCCTTTTTCTTTATTTATTAACATCCCAAGATGTTTATTTACTTTTCTGCATAAAATCCATTTTAAATCGCTTATATATATATATATAATTGTAATAGGATTTTAGTCCTATCGGGTGTTACCAGGATGTTAAAGCCTATGAGGTAATTCATGTTCCTTTCTAACAATAGTAAAAGGTAGTGACACATAGTACTGTAAATAACTTAAAAAGAGCTTAAACTCACTGAAAAGGTATCATCCAAATGAAAACCTAATTCTTTTCCTCTTTATATATAAATAAAAGTGATGTTAAACAATGTTCTTGAGTATACAATAATATATAGTAGAAATAATCTTACGCTTATTATGGAGCTTTA
>NW_013666200.1:180631-185409 GCF_000517525.1 Limulus polyphemus | reverse complement strand
ACTAATAAATTAAAGTAGATTTTTCTGTAAAATAAATAAGATAATAATAAACATCAAAGGTATAGTTAATCAGGAATTAGGAAAGTTCCAAACATTATTAAACTAAAGAAAATATTAACAAAAACGTTATAGATTCCAATGCGGTGTAGTAATATCTTGTTTTCTTTCTGACAAAACTAATGTTTCCTACTAACTTACCACAGCCTGTATTCCATGGCCAGTCACAGACTCTGAGTCTAGGGTTAAAGTGAAGAATACTTGGACATTCCTTGGTGCGAGGAATATAGTTGGAGCAATGGATGAAGAGGTTGCATTTAGTGGGATGAGGAAAGAGACCGGACGGTTTCTTGCAGTAGTTACCAGGTGGCACTGTTGGCTTGTCATCACAGTCCTTGTCACACGTTCGGTCACAGTTTACATTCTTTGCATAGTCACAGTTCTCACTCTTAGGGTTAAAAAGTAACCCATCTGAACACTTTTGTTCGACAGCATGGCCATTGACACAAAGTGTAAACTTGCTGCAGTCGTTAGGGTCAGCAATAGCACAGCAATTACACGGACACTCTTTCTTGGCTGGATAGACAATGAGTGGTCTTGTAACCTCTTCTGTCAAAATAAGCAATACCTATTACATCCTTTTTCAAAACCCTAAAAATATTTTGTCTTTACACTAACCGAATCAATGAAGTAAAGTGATTAACATATTTTAGAAATATATCTAAGAAATAGTATAATATTCACATAACATTCATTTCAAATGTTAAGACACACGTCCTTTCTCAATCTACCATTTTTGGTGCGTTTAGACATAATCAAAAACACTCTCTGGTTTAATATCGTATTTTGATAACATAAGCATTTCATATAATTATCTAGTATTCTAATCGCACTGAATCGTTGACGATTTTATGGTAAAAACAAACTACATCTTGTGTTTGAATTAAATGTAACACTTACCATCGCAAGTGTCAGGCCAGTTGCAGCACCGGGTGTTAGGGTTAAACCCAAGACCCTCTGGGCACTTCATAATCTTGAACTGCCAATTTTCACATTTGATGTATTTCAGACAAGAGTCTGGGTGAGGAAAGAAACCATTGGGTTCGGGACATCTTGGGTCTCTGCACTCCACCTTATCAGCATAGTCACAAGTGTCCGTTTTGGGGTTGAAGGCCAGGTCAGACGGACAGGTTATTTCATAAATTTTATTATTCTCGCAAAACTTGTACTTAGTGCAGTCGTTAGTGTCACGAATCATCGAGCAGTCGGAACTACATGTTTGGTTTGTTGCTGGTCTAATGGTTGGACCGGTTGTCTTCCCTTTAGGAATATCAAAATGTTATAAGTAATGAAAATGCTTCTTTTATCATTGATTTAATCGAATAAAACATACAAAATTTCTTCTTAAACCTATTATTTTACTGTTCTTAACCTTGCTTGTGATTGTCACTATGTACGCTATACTAGAAATATGATACTAAGTTTCTGTGACATCATGTAAAAGTCACTGTTGATCCATTTATTATCCTGGTCGTCCTCGTAACGATGTCATACATAGGGCAAGTAAGACTACTATACTTTTTGGAAGGTGTTTTCATTGCTTCCATACACCTGACGAACTAATAGGATATATATTTCACTTTAGCTGGTAATTATAATTAAATATTTTTCTTTGAACCATGGTAGCCAAAGTAACATAGTATCCTGTAACATCACCCAAACTATTAAGATAGAAGCTTTTGTTACCAAACCTATTAGAAACAACCTTGTTTTCTTTCACCTATGTTTAATCGTACAACGGATCATTTTACTTACACTAGGCTAAGTAATGTGATCCACTTAACTTTATATGGATCCTACTAACTGAGAACGAACTAACTGAATCATATTTAGAGATATTCTATCAAACAGAATGTTCAGGTTGTGAGAAACACCTATACACACATCTGTACATCATACAAAACATCGAGTAATATTTCAACAACTCTCATGTCAGTTTTACATCTTAAAGTTCGTAATTTGTTGATGAACCAAGACTGTCTAAAGAACTTGTTTTCACAGTCTCTTCCTTGGTGGATAATGGTCTTCTCAATAAAACTGTTGTTAATTGTGTACACATTAAGATTCTGGTCAGTGGAAGTCTCTTATGTAACAGGAAGTTTGATTTGCTACTTTTCTTCATGTTAAAGTATAATAACATGTGCTTGTGTCCTTGCATTTGAGGTCACATTAAGAGTGAACGTTTCATGATTAACACGTTGTTTAAACAAACTTTCTCCAGTTTGGCCACTTGCACATCAGATTGTTTATTGATTCTCGTCATGATTTTCAATCCTTGCCTAACGTGTATAGCTTTCATACAGAGTACACTGTATCATGTAGATGCCTATTGTAGACTTACCTTTTTATTTACTGTTGTAAAACTTCGCTTAGATCAATACTTATGATAATTTTTAACTTCACATCATCTACACGTGCATCACTAGCTAGCATAAGTGTCTCGTGGGTACGTATTCTACGCGAGTGAAAGATGTGTTTAATGTAAATTTGTTTGGTCTCATCATTTTCAGGGTAACGACATGTAAAGTTCATATCTTCAAGGAATTTTTAGAGGGTCAGCGTTTTTCAGTGATATATCAAGTTGCTATTATAATCTAAACTCATTTTATGTTACTTCGAATGAACACGGTCGTTAAGAATGTTTATATTACAAGCTTCACTAACACATTTTGCTACACCGATAACATATATAAATATAAATTATACTTTATACAGTAAATTATTTATGCATTTACTACAGTCATGAGTCAGTCGTCAAGCTTCTCGGGTGAGCAATTTAGCCTTAATATATTATTATTTTTTTATGCAACTGCATCCGGAATCTTGACATAGAAAGTTTCAGGGCGTTTAATAAACTTACAAGCGTTTGACTTCTCACAGTCAACATTGCTGTTGGTCTACTTTAAGCGTTATTTAAATTGTTTTTCTTAATGTTCTACAAAAGACTGGTCAATGTCTTGCTTAACTGTCCTATATGATCATTATACGTACTAGCAGAAACTATTTCGGACACATACATAGATAGATAAATATATACACGCTACGTCCATTATAGTAAAATGGGATTTCAACATAGGTTTTACAACAACCACACTCCACACTTCCCAGTGTATGAAGCATTTGATAATTGTTGTATACCCGACATTTTCAATCGATATGAAGCTTTTATGAACAAAACAACCGGAATAACATCAGTAAAATCTTTCAAACTTTCATTAAAAACAGTGTTCAGCTGCTGCATGCCAGGTATTTCTACTATATAAGAATACTTTACAACTTCAATCAATTATAAAAAAATCACTATATGTATATATATATATTCACCATTAAATCATTTTATGGCTAAATTGTATTGAGAAACTTACCACAGACATCTGAATCAGGTTTATCGCAGGTTTGAAGAAAAGCGTTGAAGTGGAGACCAGATGGACACTTTTTGCGAAAAGACAAACCGGTATAACAGAAGTAAAACCTTTCACAGTCTTTGGGGTCAGGAAACAAACCACATGGCTCGGGACACCTGAAACAAATGGGTTCTGGTGGAAGTGTCGGTGGTACAGTCGAAATGACTCTTGAAACTGTTGTCGTTTCTTGAACTGTAGTTGTAGTATCTGTTTGAAGAAGTAACAGATTCCATGTGAAAAGTAACAACTATTTATTTCAGGAATTGTACCAACAAAACCTTCTAAACCTGACGGAATATGTGACCTGTGTGAATGTTGTTTCATCCCTGACGACAAAGATTGTGCAGCCTTCACCCGGTGTGAAAACGGAAAATCTTACAAAGACCGCTGTTCCCCTGGTCTGTTGTTCAACCCCAAGATAGAGAACTGTGACTTTGAGGAGAATGTTGACTGTGAGAAGCCCAAAGTTTGTAAGTTTATTAATTGCCCTGGAGATTTCTTCGTCAATACTCAGTGTATTTGCACTGAAAATAATACTAATTTTGTTAGTGTTAAAAGATTGCTCAACCGAGCAGTTTAACGACTAACTTATGACTGTAAGAGATGGAAAAATCATTTACTGTACAGAGTATAACTTATAATTATAGAAAGTATTGGTGTTTGGTTCCTCCTTTAATTCTTAGGTCGATATTTTATGTTTAAGTAAGGGAGATAGTGAAATCCATATCAAAAACAAGTAATAATTGTTTGTCAGTTCTTTCCTTTGATACAATTTTTGAATTTATGCAATAATGACATGTATGAATGTCCCCAATAAGGTGAATCACTTGTCCATTATAACTTTAAATTTGACGTGAATGAGCTGATGCCAAATGTTATCTTTAAAATCTTCTAGAACCTGGTTTTCACATTTGTCGTCATGCTTCTTTTGGGTTATCCCTATCATCATGTAGTTTCCTCTATAGCTGAGCTACTGGGGAAGCCATAATTTATAGAACTGATAGTTTTTGTATGTTTTGTTGTTTTAGTAATAGAACATCGGTGATTAACTTTATTGAAGGAATTGAGGAATCTAATGTCTTAATAACCAGTTAGTTTTTGTAACAAAATTGTAGGATGCGTTTGAAATAACTACAAAACTAATTATTATTACACTAGTATTAGAATTTATGGAACGAACTGAGGTAAGCAGTTTCTTTCTAGTTGTATTAAGTTTGAAATTAAGGTAACTTTGTGTTTCAAACTATTTCTAGAACTGAATATTAACGTATAAGTGACTAGATTTATAGAGGGAACTGAATAATCCAATCTGGTATT